>NC_057801.1:329037678-329337678 GCF_018294505.1 Triticum aestivum
ATCCCAGAGGCAGCATCGATCGGCTTCAGGTAGCAGCAGTAGCGAAGGAATCACTCCATCGGGTTCAGTTAACAGCCATCGATCGATCGCTCGGGTTCAGTAACGCGTAACCTGTAGTGCAATCGCTCGGGTTCAGTTAGAGCCCAACGCCTCGCTCGGCTTCAGTTACAGCCAACGCCTCACACACACGAGCGTACGTATGAGAGAAACACGCATCGCTCCGCCCCCGACCTCCCACCGTAACCGGCAACTCCCCAAAACTTTCCTCCCCCTCGCTTCTACCACGGTTTTTTCCATCATGGACGGCCCAAAGAATGTCATGCAGCTGCGTCTCCGGCCCGCCCAGGACGAAAAGCCCATTTTTTGTCATGATTTTTTGTCATAGAAGTAGGAGCCCACCACATCTATGATGATACCGGGTTTTGTCACAATTATCTTCATAGAAGTGTCAGATGTATGAAAGGAAAAAAATCCGTTCGGCCCAAAATGTCACGGATGTGTCTTTTTTTTGTAGTGAGTATTGGTGAGTTTGCTCACTGCAGCACCAGCGCACTCCACTTGTTTCCCGTCGACTACCTTTGGCTTCACATTAAAGGTCTTGATCCACAAGTCAAAGTGTGGGGGAATACGGAGGAAGGCCTCGCACATGATGATGAACGCCGAGACATGAAGAAAAGAGACCGGAGCTAGATCATGAAAATCTAGCCTATAATAAAACATGAGCCCTCGAACGAAGGGATGGAGAGCGAACCCTAGCCCTTGGAGGAAGTGGGAGATGAATACAACCCTCTCGCCGGATCTGGGAGTAGGAATAACCTGCCCTGGAGCAGGAAGCCTGTGGGTATTTCTGCGGTCAGGTATCTTGCTGCCCGGAGCTTTGCAATATCCTCCTCCGCGACAGAGGAAGCCACCCACCAGCCTTGAGGGCTGGGTTCGGACATGGCTGGGAAGTGCGAAGCGATCAAATTGAACCTTGGGCGCTGGAGCTCGAGGTGGGAGAGGTTGAGGAAAGGGTTGGTGTAAAGGAGAAAAGATGGGTCTTAGCCCCTTTATAAAGGCGATGAATATCAAATGCCCCCTCCTAGGCCTTAAAGCCTGCCTATTCCCAAGGAATCATGCCAATAGAACGATTGGGTTACCCACACCCGTATTGATGAGAATCCCACAATAAGGGGACACGATCTCTGCTTTGACAAGACGTGCTAATGAAACTGCATCTTGAAATATGGAGCGGCAGGCTGAAAAATGTTTTGAAATAATGGCCGGGTGGTGATGTGATGTCACGTTACCAAAAAATTGTCAGCAGATTGGACTCATGAAATATTATACTCTCTGTGTTTTTGTGTGGAATTTGTGTTGCAGAGCCGGACACGATTCTTGTGTTCAAAGACTATTTTGGAGTATTCGGAGAAGGAACCCGCCTTGCAATGCCGAAGACAATCTGGGTGTCGGACACCTCGTCATTGAAGCATGGTTCAGGGGCTACTGGGGGAGTCCTGGATTAAGGGGTCCTCGGCCGTCCGGCCTATGTGACATGGGTCGGACTGATGGGCTATGAAGATAAAAGACAGAAGACTTCTTCCCGTGTCCAGATGGGACTCCTCTTCGCGTGGAAGGCAAGGTTGGCGCTCGGATATGAAGATTCATTTCTCTGTAACCGACTTTGTACAACCCTAATCCCCTCAGGTGTCTATAAACCAGAGGGCTTAATCCGTAGAGGCAATCATAATCATACATGCTAGACTTCTAGGGTTTTAGTCATTATGATCTTGTGGTAGATCAACTCTTGTAATAGTCATATTCATCAATATCAATCAAGCAGGAAGTAGGGTATTACCTCCATAGAGAGGGCCCGAACCTGGGTAAACATCGTGTCCCCCGCCTCCTGTTACCATCAACCTTAGATGCACAGTTCGGGACCCCCTACCCGAGATCCACCGGTTTTGACACCGACAAGTGGTTCGATGACCAGAGCATTAGCATTGATGATCTTCAACTTCTCATGGACATCAGCGTCACATTCCATGGAGCCATTGCAAATGAGTTGGCCTTGGCTTAGAAGATAGTTGAGCTCAAGAACAAAATTGATTATGAGAAGGCTCACTTCAAGAAGAACATGGCCAAGCTCAACGTGGAAGATGTTCAATCTTCAAGAAGATGTTGCATGATCTCAAGGAAGAGTTTCACAAGAAGCGCAATAAGTCTAAAGGCTCACGAGAGCACATGAAGTACTTCACACAGAAATGTGTACAAGCGCACAATGAAGCTGAGAAGAGCAGATCTCTTAGGCACCCTGGCATCGATCCCAGGATGGCTGCCAAACAAAAGAAGTCTGCTGTGACACAAACTAAAGCACCAAGGCAGGAAGCATCTCGCATTGTCTTCCCTGCCAGCATGACAGGATCGAAGCCTAAGGTCACCTCAGCATCTTCAGAGCTAGAGAAGACAAGGGCAGTTTAAGCCAATGCCAAGAAGCGCAAGCATAAGGATGCTTTTGGTGACGCCCCATCGAAGAAGAAGTTGAAGACAAAGTCTTCAAAGAAAGAGCGTGTTGCGGCCTCTTAGCCCCTCATTGTTGAACCCATCTCTGTCGCTCTTCCAGCCACCAGCAACCAAGAACAACGTATTGTGATTCACAAGCCTGCTTCCACATAGGCTCGTGAAGATGAAGAAGTTCCGGCTGTTGACCCCATCACAACTGAAGACATTGGTCATGAAGACAATGTTAAAGATGATGAAGTCCTTCCTCAGCTCAAGCCCCAGTCGGTATCATCGCCTGTTCCAACAAGCAGTGAACTAATCTGCATTGGTCGTCCATTCACGCCAACCGCTCAAGATGACTCATGGCTTGAGTTCCCACAGCAAGAAAACCCCATTGATGATGAGACACCCAGAACTCCACCACCTCAAGTCACCACTCCGGTACTTAACAATGAAAACTACATGGTGAAGACCACTCCATCACCAAAGGTGTCACTCACATATCACAGGCTTCGCAATGGCCCCAGGCCACAGATCACCATGTCGAGCATTCGAGAAGGGGAAGTGCAACAAAGCGCAATAGCACGTCAAGTGTTTCCTAAAGCCACTCCTACTGCGAATGTCTCTGAGTCTGAAGCCAAAACTGATGAAGACATTCCGGCTGCATCAGCCGATGAAAATCAAGGAGAAAGAGAAGAAGAAAGAGTTGCCACATCCCCTGCCATAGACCAAGTCATTCTCGAGGAGAATGTGATTGTGCTACACCATCCTGTTCTGCAACGAACAGAGGTTGAAAACACTGAGGCTGCCACAAACAATGCTATTGTTGCCAATGACGTTGTCATGGCCGAAGACAATGTGGAGCCTGAAGCTAATGTGGTGCCTGAAGCCACTATTCCACCTCCAAGGCCTCACACAATTGAACAGGCCTACGATCGTGGCCAGCTTATCATAGTGAGATGGCCCCTTTTGGTTCCTCCCACAGTTCCCGGACCACAATATGACTATCATGTGGAGCAGCGACCACAAGTTCAGAAGCCAAAGCCGAGGCTGCCAAGGCTTCTAGGTGCTGCTACATCGCCAGGATCTTTCAGCATGAACAACTTCAGAGCACACAATACGTTCTTTGATAGTGCCAAGAATCCATACTCGAAGCCAAAGATCTCTTCTAATCGATTATGGAGCCATCAACAGCGCGACTACTACTCCTGTATCCTCTACGATCAAGAGTGTATCTTTCCTCACATGTGTCTTGGTTGTGAAGGTGTTGCTAGGCTGCTCTATCTTGAAAAAGCACTGGACTGCTTTCGGGATGCTTGTCTTCTGTAATTTGTCACTGACAAAGTGCACTGGAATGAAGAGCTTCTACTGAGTTCTATGCTACTCTTCACATTCGTGGCTACAACAGGGATCCGAAGAGATGGATCCTTGAGTGGATGACAGGAGATGTCCTCCATGAATCCAAAGCTCAAGACATCATTGAGCTTACCTACCTGCCCACTCCAGGTGAATTGTATGAGCCTGGTTGTCAGCTTCACGGAAATGAACTGCAGAGTATTTTTCAGAGGCCTGAACCCAATATGAGTCAGATGCTCAGTATGATAAAGCCATTGCCTCAAGATGCTGAATATCCCAAGGAATTCTTCGTCAAGGACCTCGAGTACTTGCCACGCACAGTCTATCATATATTGAGGCGTACTCTATGGACAATCAAGGGACATTCTTCCGAAGCCAAACTTGAAGGAAGCATGAAGACTTTGGTATTTTATATTGTCAATGGCATTAGATTCAATTCCCAGGATTTCTTCATCAGACAACTTGCTGCATCTGGGATTGATCTATTTGGCCTGAAGTTTTATGCTCCATGGGTGATGTGCCTGATCAAACTCCATTGTTCTGTCGACTATCATCCCTCAGCACGCAACCATCTTGTCTTTCTGCCTGAGGTTGATCTGTCTGTTGAAGCCATCTACCCCGAGCCTGCCAAGATGTCGGTGAGAACACACCTATGGGATCAACGGGATCCCTGCTGTGGTCGGCGGGCATGGGGTTGTGATTAAAGCAGGTCTAAGAGCCAGCACAAAGGTCGTTTATCCAAGTTCGGGCCGCGGAGATCGCGTAATACCCTAGTCCTGCTTTGGTGTGTGTACCAGTGTTCTTGAACTAGCTATCAAGCGTGACCTGCCCAAAGAGTCGAATCCCCCTCCAGTACGCCTTGGGTCTCCATTTATAGCCAAAGGAGGCGCCACAGTGGCACACAGGAGGTGGAAAGGGTACAATAGCTATGTTTATCTCTTGTCGTTACGGGACAAAACACATTACGCCCCTGAGATGTCCCCCTGCTTTATTGCCGCCTTGCCCTGCTTTGATGCACGTCCAGGCTAGAGGGGCGGGCAGCGCCATGTAGGCTGGCAGGCTGCTGAGGTGGCACGGTGGCAGTGTCTTCACAAAGATCTGCATGCCACCATGCAGGTGCTTGCTGAGTTGGCCTTGGGACCGCGCGTCGCCACGCAGGTGCCCGCCTGGCTGGCTGGGCTGGCAGCTGCACGGGAAAGGCGGTGGGGCCTTGGTGTGTGCGGGCCTGGTCATGGTCTTGTTGATGTCTTCGGTAAGGGTCTTGCCGAAGGGGCCGGCAAGGGTCTTGTCGTGGCACTGCGGTCGTCCTCGGCAAGGATGTTGTCAGAGGTCTCGTCCTCTGGTCCTCATCTGATCTTGTGTGTTAATGATCTTCACAAATATCTGCATGCTACCATGGAGGCGCCTCCCGAGCCTTGGTTCCAATGTTGTCGGTGATGTTGGAAACCTTGCGCTCAAGGGTGGCATGCTCCGCTGGCGTTGGGCAAGTTGCCCTAGCAATGCCCTTGCAGAGGCCATGGAAACCGCCCCGGAAAGGGTCTTGCCGGGGGAGTCCACCTCGCCCTTTTGCTTTTTGTGTCCCTGTCTTGGTGTTGCCTTGATCATCTCGTGGCTTCGGCTTTTCTCACCTGCCCTGCTCAGTGTGGCCGGGGGCATGGCTCTGACTGCCCGTGCACAGGTAAAGGGGTACAAAGTAGAACCCCTACTTATGTACACTGATAGGAGCCCCCGGCCTGGGCCACACATAAGCGCGACCCATTGTTGGGCTAGGCCCAGAACGGTGCATGGGCAGGCGGGGCAGATTTTTACCACGGTAATTTTTCCGCCTGCCGCGATTCCCCACGACCTATGTTGAATGCGCGACGTGGAGGGTTGTGCGTGACGTGGGAGGCATGCATGGGGCGTCTGCTGCATGCAGGCGTCACGCCGCAGTAAATGGTAAAGAGGCGGCCCGCGCCTTTCCCATAAAAAGGAATAACCGCAAGCGCGCTGCTCATTTACCCTCTGTGTTTTCCTCAATCTCAGCACTGCCGTCCCTATCTTCTTCCTCCTCGAGCTCACCTCAGCTCATTGATGTTGCGCCCCCATTTCTCTCAATCATCTACCTTCGCTCAGTCACCATGGCGCCCAAGACCGGCAAGGGAAAGGGCAAAGGGGCGGCCAATGATGTCGTGGAGAAGGAGGTGCCCGAAAACGAGGCGGTGATGCGGCGAGCGCAGTTCGCCTACTTCTCCCCATCATCGGTCGATGTATTCCATCACAAGGACGTCTTCAGGCCTCTGTGGGCGGCGGAGACGATGGGGCATCCTGCCATGCGCATCATCCCCGCCGACTGCAGCGAGGCCGGCCCGAATCAGTAGCCCTTCTTCGTCAATTTCTTCTCCTGCGGGCTCTGCCCCCCTTTTTCTGATTTCTTCAACGACGTCATGCGCACCATCGGCTTCCATCTCCTGGACCTCACACCGAACGCCGTGGCGTACATGGCGCTCTTCGCCCACCTCTGCGAGGGCTTCGTGGAGTGTTTCCCTGCACGGCGTTCTTTCGCCACTACTTCTCCCCTCGCCTCCAGCCAGGGGGCACCCTCTCCGGGAGCATCTCCTGGATCCTGAGGGCCCAAGGGAGGGGCACGTACCTAGAGGTTGCCCACAAGGAGAGGTGGTAAGAGTGACGGGGTCGGTGGTGTTGGATCAAGGAGGAGAATCCGCCAGAGTTCTGTCGGGTTCGCCGGAGCCCGCCGCTTTGCGGCGATGACTGGAGCGACGTCGATGCCGATGACGCGAAGCTCTCGATTGCCGTCACTAGGATTCATCATCTCACCACGGCCGGGCTCACCCTGGAGATGATCGGGCGGACTTCATCCGCCACCGAATTGCCCCGCTGCACGGGGAGGCCGGCCTGGGATTTCAGGAACGCGGCCGACATCATGAGGCTCCGCCCCGGCCTAAAGCACAACTTCACGGTGATGGGCACGCCCATCACTGCCAGAGGCTCTTCCAGCTCGACGTGTTGGCCGACGGCTGGGTGAAAAGGACCGGCAGGGCCGCGAAGACCGGCAAGGCCATCAAGGGGCCCCTATTTGGGTTGCTGTCGGGCATGTTCCCGTTGAGCAACAACACGTGCCTGGCCACCATCCTCGAGATGATGCCGGTCTTCAACGCGCACGGCCTTGACCCGTTCTGGGTCGCGCCCCCGGCACGCGAGGTGCAGGAATTCTTCGACAACTTGACGGAGGACTTCGAGCGTGAGGAGCCGTTGCTCATCACGTAGACCACCCAGGCAGAGATTAACTACATCGCCACCAGGGTGGCGGAGGCGCAGCTCGCCATGGAGGTCGGCAATGGTGGCGGAGTGGAGGATGAGGATGATGTAGCCGCGGAGGAGAAGGAGCTCGCTCAGTGGGTGAGGGCTGCCGGGAAGGCCAGCGGCGCCGACACTAGGGCCCCTCTCATCGAGGATGCGGGCGAGGAGGTGACCAAGGGAGAGGCTGAGTCCGACGATCCTCCGGCCATGGAAAGAGAGTGTGTCCTGCAGCGGGCCAGCTCTGGTGAGCCGGTCTGGCCCAGGAGGACTGAGCCACAGCAAGGGGCCCAGGGTGAGCTCGTGCGCCAGATGAGGGCCGTGGCGGCGAAGAAGGCGGCGAAGACCGTGGTCGCAAAGAAGAAAGCGTCTGCTTCTTCTTCGTCCAAGCGCCACCGGACTCCATCCCCCTCCCCTCCTCTCGCGGATGTCGACACGGGGTTCGTCTTCAATCTTGGGTCCCTCAGCCCAAAGAGGAAGGGGAGGGCAGCGGGAGAGGAGGCGGACGAGGAGTAAGTGTCTGCCCTTCTTCACCTCTGCTTTTTCAGACCGCGCTGCTTCTCATGACTTGTTTTCATCTTTGCAAGGAGAGGGAGACGCTGGCCCTGAGGGTGGCGAAGAGGGCCAAGGCGTCAGCGGGCGACCAGCCCCCGACGGGCGCTTCACACACACCGGTGGTGGAGGTCAGCTCGAACAGCAGCCCCCGGCGTATATCCACCACCTATTACTTGTCAATGTGCGCCAGGGTACGATTTTCTGGTACTAACCTTGCCGTGGCTGCAGGAGGAGGATAGCAGCAGGAGGGGCCACCAAGGGCCACCCCCAACACGCCGTCCCCATCAACCACACCGCCCCGAGGGGCGTCCCGGCAAGGGCACCAAGAGACGAGCCCATGCACACGGATGAGGGGAAGGACTTGGGCACTGGCAGCTCCGTCCCGACAATAGATGTTGGCGGGGAGGGGGCCACTTCTTCTCAGCCCAGCACGGGTAAGTCGCCCGCGTTTCGTTCCTGCTTTTCCTTCTTCTTCTCTTTTTTTCTAATCCTTGACCTTGGCCTTGCCTTATCTCCCCTCTCGGCATCCAGATCCCCCCCCGGCGGACTAGGAGGACGTCGACACCATCATCACGGAGGTCGCCCAAGACACTGTGGCCGAGGCCGACAAGGTCGTCGCCGAGGAAGCTGCCGAGACCGCCGCCGAGGACACCACCGAGGGGTCTGTTGGAGAGAGTGGCAAGGCTGCTGCCGAGGAGGCCAGCAAGGGTACTACCAAGGAGGTCGGCGAGGGGCCTGCCAGGAAGCCCAGCAAGGGGCCTGCCTGGGAGCCCGGCAAGGCCGCCGCCGAGGAGGAGGTAGTTGACGATCAACCTTCTTCCTCTGCTGCCTCTGGCTCGAGCAGGTACCTGAAGGTGGGCGACGACCTGCTCTTCCACCTTCCAGGGATGGCGGGCACTAGTGCGCCAGCCGAGGGGGAGGTGTTCGACAACGAGGTTCTCGCCACCGCCGGGCTTGAGGTTGTCAATGAACCGAGCGCCGGTAGCGGTGGCACCCAGGAGGAGCAGCTTCTCTGGGATGTGGGCACCAGCTTCTGGAAGCTCCAGGCGCTCCATTGTGCCGTCTGGACAAGGCAAAGTCCAGGGAGGCAGCGGCGGGCAAGGCAGAGGCAAACCTCGAGGAGCGCATTGCCAAAGCACAGGCCTGGTTCGGCCAGGCCCACGAGGAGCTGAAGGCCGACATCAAGAAGGCCCAGGAGGTGGCGAGGGAAGAGGCCGCCCAAGCCGAGGCCGCCCGGTCCCAGTGCCAGGCCGAGCTGAACTCCCAGGAGGAGGATATCATCACTCGTGAGGCGGCACTTGCCACCACACTCCGCGGCAAGGACGAGGAGGTCATGGAACTCGTCGCGCAGCGGACCCAGGAGCTGGAGCATAAGCACAAGGAAGCACTTGATGCCCAAGCTCTAGTCCACGGCGGTAAGGTGAAGGAGCTGGAGGCAGAGCGGGAGGGCCTGAAGAACAGGGTCGAGCAGCTGGAAAAGGAGAAGGACTCGGTCAACTGCGCCTTGACGCACGCGCAGGGCACAGTCTTCGACAAGGCCGAGCAGCTCACTCGCGCCAACGATTCCATCCAGGACCTGAAGCTGAAGCTGGAGGGTCTCGAGAGGATGCTTTCGGAGGGCAAGGCCCGGGAGGAGACCCTGACCAAGAGCCTGGAGACGGAGAAGCAGCTGTGGAAGAACGACGTCGCCAATCACGAGGATTTCGTGATGGGCGAAAACCTTTGGATCAGCCGCCTCATCGATGTCGCCAACAGGATCACTGAGAAGCTGGCTGACATGGGGATGTCGGACGTGAGGTACACCTCAGAGCCGAACGTCAGCCCCAACGCCAGGCTGACCCTGTTCTTCGAGGGTGTTCTTGGAGCCTTGGAGCAGTTTCTCTCTAACATAGCGAGGTCTCTGGCCAATGAGGCCCGGCAGCTTTGCCGGGCTACCCTGACCAAGGTCCTCACCAAGCTGGCGTACTCGTACCTCGACCTCGAATTCGATGCCGCACTGGAGAGCTTGCCGTAGGACGTGGACCTCGTGCTGCTCAAGGAGCGTATCAAGCCCATCATCAGCCGCGTCGACGGGATCAAGAGGATCGAAGGCTAGCGCCGGGACTAGGCACACCGTTTCTCACTGCCGCTGCAGGTTCACGACCAAGACAATTCGTATCTTTAGTTAGAACAACAGCAACAATCGATGTAATATATCCCTGCAGTACTTTTGAAACAATGCATGTTATTTTCCAATTCGATCTTTTCTCTGTATGTCCACCCTACATTAATTGGGTAGGCTCACCGGCATGTAAACCCATGCCGCGGCACCTCAAGGACGAATCCCCAATAGCCTACCGGATGTGCGTACGGCCAGGCAAACCACCCTGCCGTTCTCAGCACGACCGCCCGAGCTGTCGAGGGGACTCGAGACAGAACGAGAGCGTTGCCAGTAGCAGAAGGCTACCCTGCCGTTCTTGACACAGCCGCTCGAACTGTTGAGCGGACTCAAAACATAACGGAGGAGTTGCCAATAGCGGAAGGACCCCATTGCGTGTAGGTTTTGTATAGAGGGGGAAAGATCTCCAGGGAGAATAACCTTATATAGAAAGAAACACTCGAAATTTTTGCATGACTCAGCTTTTCTCTCGTTCCGCGAGCGCTCACTGTACTCACAAGTGATTCCGCCAGCTTGATCACCTTCTTCCTTGGAAACCATGTCGATGAAGAGCTGCTAGACTAGCTACTAGGCCAGATTTTCACAATTGCACCCCGTACCTGGCGCACCAAAGATGCCGGTGAGAATGACACCTATGGGATCAATGGGATCCATACTGTGGTCGGCGGGCGCGGTGTTGTGAGAAGAGCAGGTCTAAGAGCCAACACAAAGGTCGTTTACCCAGGTTCGGGCCACGGAGATCGCATAATACCCTAGTCCCGCTTTGGTGTGTATATCAGTGTTCTTGAACTAGCTATCGAGCGTGACCTTCCCAAAGAGCCGAATCCCCCTCTAGTACGCCTCGGATCTCCTTTTATAGCCAAAGGAGGCGCCACAGTAGCACACCGGAGGTGGAAAGGGTACAGTAGCTATGTTTATCTCTTGCCGTTACGGGACAAAACGCATTAAATGCGCCCCTGAGGTGTCCCCCTACTTTATCACCGCCTCGCCCTGCTTTGACGCACGTCCAAGCAGCGGGGCGGGCAGCGCCATGTAGGCTGGCAGGCTGCTGAGGTGGCGCGATGGTAGCTTCTTCATGAAGATATGCATGCCACCACGCAGGTGATTGCTGAGTTGGCCTTGGGACCGCGCGTCGCCACGCAGGTGCCCACCTGGCTCGCTGGGCTGGTAGCTACACGGGAACGGTGGTGGGGCCTTGGTGCGTGCGGTCCTGGCCACGATCTTGTTGATGTCCTCGGCAAGTGTCTTGCCGTGGCACTGCGGTCGTATCCGGCAAGGATGTTGTCGGAGGTCTCATCCTTTGGTCCTCATCTGATCTTGTGTGTTAATGATCTTCACAAAGATCTGTATGCTACCATGGAGGCGCCTCCCGAGCCTTGGTTCCAATGTTGTTGGTGATGTTTCCGGGCTCAAGGGTGGCATGCTCCGCTGGCATTGGGCAAGTTGCCCCGGCAAGGCCCTTGCCAGGGCCGTGGAAACCGCCCCGGCAAGGGTCTTGCCGGGGGAGTCCACCTCGCCCTTTTGCTCTTTGTGTCCCTGTCTTGGTGTTGCCTTGATCGTCTCGCGGCTTCGGCTTTTCTCACCTGCCCTGCTCAGTGTGGCCGGGGGCGTGGCTCTGACTGCCCGTGCATGGGTAAAGGGGTACAAAGTAGAACCCCTACTTCTGTACACCGACACAAGGAGCCTCTATATCTTCATAATGTTGATCATCAAAGCTTCACGCAACCAACAGAAGGAATTCATGTCCCCAATGTTGCAACTCCTTCTGATCCTCTGGCTGGCAATATGTGTATGCCCCATCGTGCCAACACCGAAGCCATTGCTAGTACATTTGCCCAAAAGGCCTCGGAAGCGTTCTCATGTACTCAATGATTGAGAGCTACTTGTGGCCTTAAATCAGAAGCAGAATAAGCGCCATGACTGGCTAGTGTCTGATGCAGAGTCTCTTGGTGGATGTCAATCGCATTTGGAACCTGGCCACCAAGAACTCATTTGTTGCCCATGAAACCTATCGACGGTCCTAGAAGAACATCACGCTGATATGTCCAGAAGACGATCTTCGCGAAGATGGCTTCACCGAGGGCTTCAAGTTTGATTCCAGGCCTCCACAGAATGCAAGATGGCGCCGCACTCCCTCAATTGAAGATTCTGAGTATTCATCTTCGGCTGCAACTGTTGTTGCGAACATCATCGATGAAGAATACGACACCGCTTCACTGACCATGGCTGCACTGCATCTTGACACTGCATCAGGCCCTTCTGCACCACCAAACTCCAACGCCGACCCTGCTCCACCATCTGCTCCTTCTAGGAACGAGTAGATGCTCTATGTCTTCAAACCTTTTTGGTCATTACTGACAAAAGGGGAGAAGAATATGAGTTGATAGTCTTCAAGCGGGTCCTTATGGGTGGTTGCATTATTTTTGCTAAGTATTCCAACTCTCGTCTTTTGATACATTTGGTTCCTTGAGTTGTAATACTTAAACTCGATGGTCGTCTGCTACCTTTTCTGCTATGCGATGATAAATTCCGCATGAAGTCATTCCGCAGACATCCATTTTTCATTATGCATATCATTATCTTTGCTATATCTTTATATGCATGATGAATTGTCTTCATAAGTTGAAGAGGATCTCCTCAAAGTAAAACATGCCATGTGCATTTGCATTCAAAAGCAAACTACTTACATGCACATCTTCAGGGGGAGCCTTGTGCTACTTATGAAGACAATGTCTTAATCCTTAAACGTTCACATACTTTTATCCCCGTTGAAAACTTCAACCAGTTTGTCATCAATCACCAAAAAGGGGGAGATTGTAAGTGCATCTAGTGCCACCCCTAGTTTGTTTTGGAGTATTGACGACAAACTTGGTTGAGGGACTAATGTGTTTGTGAGAATTGCAGGATAACACAGGTAGTAGTCCCATATTGATTTGGTTTACCTACCTGAGATGACCCTTAAAAATGTGTGAAGACATTGAAGACAATGGTGGTCTATGAAGATATTCACATTGAAGACTATGACATGAGAAGACACCGCATGAAGACTATGGAGTGCAAAGACATAGTTGTTTCGTAGTTTCCTTTTCTTATTTGTTGAGTCATAGGAACCATCGTACTGTTAAGTGGGCTCCAAGTGAACAAAGTCAGAGTGACTGATGTGATGCTCAACCAAATCATATGTCTTTGAGCGAAGACAATGAGAGAAAATCTTATCCAGAGCTGGATGAGTCAGCTTTACTTGTAGCCCAAGTCAAGTTGCCGCGTGTGTTTGAAATATGACCGTTGGACACGTGTCAGTTCCTTAGTGACCCAGGGTCATTTTGGAAAATACAGGTCGGGTTACCTCCTGGCTATAAATAGCCCACCCCCTACACCATAAATTGGTGGCTACTCAGAGTTTGTATCAGGACCCCGATTCTAAGTCACACCGAACTAGCATGTAACACCTCATATCACTTTGCGGCCTCACGCATGGTATTCCCACGGGTGTCGCCTTACCATGCCCGGGACCGTTTGCGCCTTTTGGCACACGTATACGACAGTGTCGCTAGCATCCATATGTCAGAGAACCCGGGCTGACATGGCTAGTCGTGAACCCAAAGTGGCACTAACTTACAAGGACATGCATACATGACCCAACAATGAACGTGTTGATCAGCAGCGAGTGAATCTGGGCTGTAGTAGCTGGGCTAGCAGGACTCCGGAGAATCCGGGCTGTAGTGGGCTAACATGACTCCGGTAGAGACCGCGTGACATTTTCCACGAAGGGACAGACACAGGAACGAAGAAGGACACATGCCGGCCAGCCTGAGTGTTCTGGAGCAGTAGCAAGCTACCAGGGCCCAGTGGAAACACTAGGAGACATTTCCCGGTAAGAGAGGCTACTAAGGATAAACAACTAGATAGTCAGATCCCACACATAGCAATACACATTACACGTACGCATAACATGCAAGTATGTGCTGTACAACATGGCATCACAGCATAACTCAACAACTCATATAGATAAGGCTCAAAGAGCCATCATAGCATTTATTACAAACAGGGGTCACATGACCCAACATTCAGAGCAAACATGCAACAACCGGAAGCATTACATGTCTAAGTACAAACATCTACAAATGAAAAAGGCTGAAGAGCCTGACTATCTACAACATCCGATCAAGATCGTAGCTGAGGTACAAGCTACTGGTCGAAGCCCACGAGAACACTATTAAGACCGAAGTCTCCGCTGTAAAAATATAAATAAAGCAACATGAGTACAAAGGTACTCAGCAAGACTTACATCAGATCCTATCATACATGCATTTGTATCAAGAGGGTAATGTGGGGTTTAGTTGCAGCAAGCCAGCTTTGACTCAGTGGCTATCCTGTTCTACGACTATGAGAACTTCTTTGAGGTGAGATGGCGCACACAAGTCCACTAACCACCACACAATACACTACTATGGATTCATCCCGGTCTCCCTATGAGAAGGCCATCCATAGCACTCACACTTGTCTTGAGCATTTTAGAGTATCCACTTCAAGTTGTCTATGTACCATGTAAGCACTCAAGAAGTCCATAACCGCGTACCCGGCTATTTGAATAGATCATGTTAACCCTGCAGGGGTGTACTTCTTCACACATGCTCTCGCCACTTACCGCCATGTACACGTCATGTATCTTGGCAACCTTCAAGCGGAAGCCTGGCGAGGGTGTCGGCCACGACCTAACTAACCACACAAGACTCTAGCCCAGGTTTATCGCCTATTTGGGTTCCATCCGCAAGGTGATCCGGCCGGGGTGTCGCTCACGGCCCCAAACGATGTGTGCAGGGTTCCCGAGCCCACCATCGGGTGCCACTCGGTACACCAGGCCACGTGTGCCTAGTCTGTCCCAAGCCCACCCTGCCGGGTGCCACTTGGTAGAAAAATAGCACTACCTACAAACACCAGAAACTAGTTGCGACTCCTGGACAGAGATCAAGTTGGTTAATAAGTCGAGAGGGGCCGAGTTACTAGAACCCAATGTGTGGTAGTAGCTAGTCATTGGACAACATACACAAAACTCAGTGCTTATGGACGGTTCCAGTGAGACAACCCACCATGTACTCCTACATGGCCTCTCACCGCTACCTTTACCAAATCGTGTTCACACGTTCACTCTCAGCATCAGAACATGGAGCACTGTACTCCAATTCATTCCCAATGAATCAGACTTGACACACTCTAAGCAATAGCAGGCATGGCATGGTAGGAACACAACAATGGCTGCAATCAACTCCTACACATGCTAGTGGGTTTCAACTATTTACTGTGGCAATGACAGGTCATGCAGAGGAATGGGTTCAACTACCGCAGCACAAAGTAGCAGTTGAATCATTTTTGTCCTAATGCAATAACTGAGAGCAGGAGCGAGAGAGTAGGATTGTATCGGAATGAACAAGGGGTTTTGCTTGCCTGGTAGATCAACATAGGAGGCACTGCTTCACAGACAGGTACTCTCGAGCACTCTCCGGAGCAGGACCTATCGAGAAGGAACGGTGTCGGCAATCAATACTCAAGCATATGCAACAATATGATGCATGATCATGGCATGAATATGTGATGTTGTTTGAACTAATGCAACTAGTATTCAATTTGAATGAAGTCCGTTTGAACCAAGGGTTCAAATGCAACTCAAAATTAAGCTTTTATATATACCATTTATGTGTTTTCACCTATACAGTAGGTATAAGTTGGTTTGTCATGCATGAAACTGGTATAGATGGATAGATTGCATTTTTCGAATAATTTTTTAGATATAAATTATTTCAATCTGAGCTACGGTTGAATTTCTATGATTTTTTGAAGTTTATATCATTTTCTGGAATTTCCTGATTTGATTTAAATCCAAAAAATAATTATCTGCGCCAGCACTGCGTCATGCTTGCGTCAGCAAGTTAACAGCGTTGACTCGGGTCAAACCTGACGTGTGGGGTCCACACGTCAATGTCTCAGGATTCAACGGGTGTTATTTGCTTAATTAAAAGATTAGGGGGCACTGGGGCCCACATGTCAGCGTCGGGGGGTAAGGTTAGTTGGTGATTAGCTTAAGCTAATCACCAACGGCGGGGTCCACCAGTTAGGCCAGCGAGGTCGTCGTCGACGACCACGGGACACGGCGATGTCTGCGTTACAGGCCACGGGGGCAGCGGCTAAGGGCACTAGGGCGTAGCCCGGGCTCTCGCGCATCTGGTGGGGCAGGAAGGAGGAGGAGGGGTGGCCGGAGCTTGCCGGAGCAGAGCTCGGGGCGGCGGCCGGAGCACGGCTTCGAGCGGCGAAGGGACTAAAGGGCGCCAGAAGAGCAGGGGAGAGGGGGTTTCGATGGCGGGCCTCACAGCAGTCTCGAAGGCGTCGTGCGCGAGCTTGGGGATGCACTGGTGCGGCCGGAACGACGATGACGATCTCAGGTGGACGGAGGTGAAGACGATGATGGTGGCAGTAATGCAGCGCATCCCTGGTCGCTTGGCTCGGCGTGGGTGGAGCGGACGACGATGCGGAGCTCGGGGACGCGGCGGAGAGGCGAGGGGGGTGCGGTAGCCGTGGCGGCAGTGAACGACGGCGACGGCTCCGCTCGGCTGTGGGAGAGAAAACGAGGGAGAGGAGAGGAGAGGACTGGGGAAGAGAGGGGTACAAGGCGGCGCGTGGCATCGCGCGGGGCAAACAGAGAGACGAGAGGGAGGACAGGCAGGCAGGAGGTGGACGGGGTCACGCGCTGCTGCTGGCACGCAGCTGCTTCGGGACGAGGGGAGGAAGACACGGGCCGGCCAGAGGCGCCAGGTAAGTTCCCTGTTGTGTTTTGTTTCTGTTTTTTTAATTATTCTGACATATGTTTTGATTTAATAATAATACTAAATCATTTTATTTTCTTATGCCAATTTTTGCAGGAGCTAGTGGTATTATTCCAGAGCTCCTCATTAACTAGCATAATTTTTGGACAATATTGTATATATATATAACAATATATATCCAAAGCAAATATTTACTGCATTAATTCCAAATTCCCAAAATAAATACTTATGAGCTCCTAAAAATATTGGTTTGATTTTTATCTCTGTCCAATATTTTCAAAGAGCAACATGAACATTTTCTTGGACCTTTTTGGAGCAATTTTTATTTGGGTCATTTCTAAAAATGATTCTGAGGGTTTCACAAATCCCCATTTCAAATTTAAATGGAATTTAAACATGATGCACACATGACTAGCTAGCCTTGAGCATACTAGAACTAGGGATGTGACAGTTAGTGCACGGCTTTTGTCGTTCGAGAGCAACCGACCTCTGAAGCATTTAGAGAGAAATCCTTGCGAGTACAAAGCCCAAAACACCCAGAGCCAAAGAGTGTTAGGCATCACTGAAGTCTTTCTGTCCACGTGATGTGAAGACTTGTTACACTTGAGGACTATGAATCCTCCAGCCAGTTAGGCGTCACGTTCTGAGCATCCAAGAGTCATTGTGGATTGCGGGTGAAGGAAGTCTGTGAACGTTTGGAAGTCTACCTCGAAGACTTATCAGAGTGATTAGGCGAGGACTAAGTGTCCTTAGCTCAAGGGGAATAAGGTGAAGACGCGGTCTTCTGAGTTGAATCTCAGCCTCCCTAACCAGACGTATAGTTGTCACAGCAACTAGAACTGGTCCAACAAATCCTTGTCCTCTCCAAGCAAATGGTTCGATCCTTTACCTCTCTTTACTTCAGTTTGTCTTCGTGAAGTCATTGCCTCCCTGCATGATCTGATTGTATTCACTGTGTGAACATTGTTGTTGTTTGGCATCATACTATCTTCCATCCTGATCCTTACTACCTAGCTGCTGATAGTCTTCGTGCTTTCACTTCATTGCTTACTTGACTATGGCTTGCCTAGTGTAGTCTACCTTCCGCTACATATCAATAGGTTCATTGCTACTTTTTGTCTTCAAAGCCCCCATGTTTTGAAGACTTTCATAAAAATCACCTATTCACCCCACCTCTAGTCGATAAGTAGCACTTTCAAAAATGTTTAACTCCTCGAAGTGGGGACACACGAAGATATGCTCTGTATCCGACTTTGTAGACTATCTCCTTGCGTTTAGTATCTGCATAACTCTTCTACCTTGATTGGGTTACCTTGAGTCTGTCTCGAATCAACTTAACCTTCTCTTTAGAGTCTTTGATTAAGTCTGATCCGAACAACTATCGATCTCCAACTTCATCCCACGATAATAGTGTCCGGCACCTCCTTCCGTACAAGGCTTCAAAAGGGGTCACCTTCAAACTGGCTTGATAACTGTTGTTATAGGAGAACTCTGGATAGGGCAAATTGTCATCCCAACTAGATCCATAATCTAGTGCACAAGCTCTCAACATGTCCTCCAGAATCTGATTGACTCTCTCGGTCTGTCCATCTGTCTGTGGATGAAAGGATGTACTGAACTCTAGCCTAGTACCCAAAGTTTCATGCAACTGATTCCAAAACTTTGAAGTAAACTGTTCCTCTATCTGATACAATGGTCCTCAGAACTCCATGCAGACATACGATCCTGGTCATGTATATCTTTGCCAACTTAGCACTTGTATAGTTTGTCTTCATCGAGATGAAATGGGCCACTTTCGTCAAACGATCAATTACAACCCAGATAGAGTCATAGACTCAACGAGTCCTAGGTAATCCAGTGATAAAATCCATGCCAAGTTTATCCCACTTCCATTCGAGTATCGGCAACGGCTGTAGCAATCCTGCTGGCTTCTGATGCTCTGCCTTGAGTCTCTGACATACATCGCATACTACTACATACTCGGCAATATCCTTCTTCATTCTTGTCCACCAGAAACTTTCCTTCAAATCCAGATAGATCTTAGTGTTTCCTGGGTGAATCGAGTAAGAAGAATCATGAGCCTCTTGTAGAATCAACGTCCTGATCTCAGGGTCATTAGGCACATAAATACGATCCTCAAACCATAAGGTGCCGTGCTCATCCTCACGAAATCCTTTAGCCTTTCCTTTACTCATCCTTTCCTTTATCTTGGCAATCTCTTTGTCAGTCTTCTGGGCTTCCCTGATCTTGCCAAACAAAGTGGACTGAATTTCCAATGCTACAACATAACCTCTCGGAACTATCTCCAAGCATAGCTCTCAAAGGTCATCTGCTAACTCCTTAGGTAATCCTCCGGTTATGAGCGTGTTAACATAACTCTTACGGCTCAACACGTCTGCTACGACATTGGACTTTCCTGGATGATAATGCAATCTCATATCATAATCCTTTATGAGCTCCAATCATCTCCCTTGCATGAGGTTTAACTCCTTTTGTGTTAAGATGTACTTCAAACTCTTATGATCTGTATAAACATCACAACGGTTTCCGATGAGAAAGTGTCTCCATGTCTTGAGCATATGCACTATAGCTGCTAATTCCAAATCATGCGTAGCATAATTCAACTCATGAGGTCGAAGCTGTCATGAGGCATATGAAACAACTCTTCCTTCTTGCATAAGCACACCTCCAAGTCCTCGACGTGATGCGTCGCAATATACGTGGAAACCCTTGCGTTGGTCTGGGAGAATCAACACTGGGGCTGTAACCAAACATTTCTTCAACTCCTGAAAACTGGCCTCACAATCCTCAGTCCATTTAAACTTGGTGTCCTTCTTCAATAACTCCGTCATGGGCTTTGCAATCTTGGAGAAATTCTCAATAAACCTCCGGCAATAACCTGCGAGTCCAAGAAAGCTTCTGATCTCTCCAACTGAGGTGGGTGCCAACCATTTAGTGACAGAAACAACCTTGGTAGGGTCCACTGCTATTCCTTCACCGGATATAACATGTCCGAGAAATCCGACTTCCTTCAACCAAAACTCGCATTTGCTGAACTTGGCATACAACTGGTGTTCTCTGAGCTTCTCAAGAACCAAGTGCAAATGCTCCTTATGTTCTTCTTCATTCTTCGAGTAGACCAATATGTCATCAATGAACACCACGATGAAGTTATCCAAAAACTCCATGAACACCTTGTTCATCATACTCATGAAATAGGCAGGGGCATTAGTCAAACCAAATGACATAACTGTATACTCATATAGCCCATAACTCATGGTAAAAGATGTCTTAGGTATATCCTGCTCTTGGATCATCAACTGGTGATAACCTGATCGAAGATCAATCTTGGAGAAAACTTTAGCTCCTTGCAACTGGTCAAACAAATCATTGATCATCGGCAGAGGGTATTTGTTCTTGATCGTCACATCATTCAGCGCACGATAATCAACAACCATCCTCAAAGATCCATCCTTCTTCTCAACTAGAAGCACTAGGGCTCCCCAAGGTGATGAACTTGGTCGAATGTAACCTTTCTCCAGTAACTCCTTTATCTGCTTCTTAATTTCTTCCAGATCCTTTGCGGGCATCCGATACGGTCTCTTTGATATTGGTCTGGTGCCTGGCAATAACTCAATCAAAAACTCAATGTCTCGATCTGGTGGCATGTCTGGTAACTCTTTCGGAAATACATCGGGATAATCCTTCACCACTCGTACTTCCTCTTGTACAACTCATGATAAGGAATTCACTTGAGTCCTCCTTGGCGCATGCATGGATACATACTTGATCCTCTTTCCTTCTGGGGTGGTCAGAAGAATTGATTTACTGGCGCAGTCGATGTTTCCCTCAAACTTGGATAGCCAATCCATGCCTAGTATCACATCCAGTCCTTGTGACTCCACAACAATCAGGTCGGTGGGGAAAACATGTCTACCTATGGTTACTGGCAACTGATAGCATCCCCTACTAGCTCTCCACTCCTGGGGAACTTACTAACATAGGTGACTTAAGGGCTACTATTGGCAACTTATACTTATCCACAAATCCCCTAGATATGACTGAATGCGATGCACCAGTACCGAAAAGAACAAGTGATGCAAATGCATTAATCAAAAACTTACCGACAACTGCGTCTGGTTGATCCCCAATCTCCTCCACACTGACATGGTTCACATGACCTTTGGTGAAGGGGTTGGGCTTCTTAGCAGAACCTCCATTGCCATTTCCATTGTTGGCTTCAGGACAATCATTAGCATAATGTCCGGTCTTCTGGCACTTGAAACAAGTAATGTGGCTCAGATCCCTCTTGGCGGGTGTTGAGGTGTTGGAACGGTTATGACTGCTGCTTCCTCCATTCCCATTGCCATTCTTGGGGCCACTGTAGCTGTGCAAACTTGCTCCATTGTGCATGTGTCCTCCATGGTTATGGCCTCCATGGTTATGAGTATGTCCTTCTGAGTACGGGGTATAGTGGGGATTCTGCTGAGCTCCAGAATTGTTCCTCCCCTATCCATACTTCCTCTTGCGATTGTCAGTCTGTTGTTGCTTGCCTTCTATCATGAGGGTTGTCGGTGTCAAAACCGGCGGATCTCGGGTAGGGGGTCCCGAACTGTGCGTCTAGGCGGATGGTAACAGGAGACAAGGGACACGATGTTTTTACCCAGGTTCGGGCCCTCTCGATGGAGGTAAAACCCTACTCCTGCTTGATTAATATTGATGATATGGGTAGTACAAGAGTAGATCTACCACGAGATCAGAGAGGCTAAACCCTAGAAGCTAGCCTATGGTATGATTGTTGTTTGTCCTACGGACTAAAACCCTCCGGTTTATATAGGCACCGAAGAGGGTTAGGGTTACACAGAGTCGGTTACAATGGTAGGAGATCTACATATCAGTATCGCCAGGCTTGCCTTCCACGCCAAGGAAAGTCCCATCCGGACGCGGGACGAAGTCTTCAATCTTGTATCTTCATAGTCCAGGAGTCCGGCCAAAGGTGATAGTTCGGCTATCCAGACACCCCGTAATCCAGGACTCCCTCAGTAGCCCCCGAACCAGGCTTCAATGGCAATGAGTCCGGCGCGTAGATTGTCTTCGGCATTGCAAGGCGGGTTCTTCTCCAAATCATGTCTACCTGTTGAATAGCGTCTGGCTTCTTATAAATATTGCGCTCCTCGGCTTCCACGCCCAATAATGGCCGTCTTCCACGTGTTGAACGAATGCGAAAAGCCAAGGTATTTTTACATTTACCCCCCTAGCTGCGCAAATGAGCTTGCTATAAAAGAGACGAGGATGTAGATCCGAATCACACCATCCTCCCTTCGCGGGCATTCATCAGAGCGCATCTGATAGAAATCCATTCCATCATGGATAGTCGACGCGGCTCCTCCTCTCGCCCTCCCAGCCCTCAGCCTGGAGATTGGGAGAGATGCTCCGTCCCGCACAGTGAGCTAGTGGCGCTCCAAACCAAGGGATTTCTTCCCCCAGCCTTCATGGTTCCGGTTCGAGCCGGACTCGCCACTTATAAGGGCGGAAAGCAAGCGGAGAGCATCCCCAGCCCCTCCAAAGGAGAGAGGGTATGCCTTATCTCTTATTTGATAAGAGGGCTCGGATTTCCAATTCATCTGTTTCTCCAGGGGCTCCTGGAGTTCTACGGCCTCCAGTTGCACAACCTTACGCCTGCCTCCATTTTGCATATTGCGGGCTTCGTGGCCCTTTGTGAGCTGTTTTTGGGCATCGAGGCTCATTTTGCATTGTGGAAGAAGCTGTTCTGCCTTGTGCCCCGTTCTCAAGAGGGGTCAATATATCAAGTGGGCGGAGCCGAACTATGGCGCATCGCCGGGACCAGATATCTATCCGAAACCCCGAAGAAGGCGTCCGAAGAATGGCCTTCGGCATGGTTTTATATAGAAGATGTCCCCCTGCCGGACCCTGTTCGGGTCGGCCTCCCTGAGTTTAATAATGCTCCTTTGAAGAAACGCCTAAGCTGGCGTCCACGGAGCCCTCAGAAGGAAAACCACAGGGAGGTCCTTTACCTGATGAGCCGGATAAGGTTGTTAGCTCATTCCGAACTGACCATGATCGGGGTCATGGCCACATGCATTATGCGGTGGGTGCAGCCACTCCAGTATAGAGGCCACCCCATGTGGGATTTCAACATGGAGGATGATGCCACCCGCTGCGGCCGTAAGGGGCCGGGATCGGTCGCCGATCTGATGAAGATCTTGTCCGCATTATACAAGGGAGAAGACGAGGAATTTCTCCGCATCAATCCACATGACGGATTTTCTATGTACAATCCTCCAAGCTGGGTAAGCTGACATTTCTTTTTGCCTATCCGATCCATATTCCCATAGTCAAGTATCTCATTTTGTGATTTCGGCGCAGGAACTGCGCCAGGCCGTAAAGGACATAAACAGCCCGCCTCTACAACCCAAGGATCCGGAACGGTTCCTCGATCCGACCTCCCAAGAGGATCTGGACATATCGGTGGAGCTGATTGATGGGGTATTTCACCAACTGAGCATCGATAATGCCTTGGTCGCCATCACAGCCGATTACCCCGGAATACTTCCGGCCTCGCAGGTAACCGAGACGAAAGTCCCAATACTTTGAAAATGACCCATCTGTGCTTATTTTTGATCACCGTATACCAATGTTGTTTCGCAGGAGAAGTCCTTGAGGCGGAAGGCCGAGCCTGCGACGGCTAGTCAACAAGGGACAGCAAGGCCCAACAGGCTGAAAAGAAGTGCAGTCCAGATTGAAACGCCGGTGCAATGGTATGGCGTGTCATCTTACTCCCAGGTTTTATTCCCGGGAGGCATACTAACGCTCGTGCTTTTTCAGGAAGAAGAGCGCTCGCCGGACTGTATCCGGAGAGGTTGCCAATCAATCCTCCGCTCGCCAGGCTCCAAAGCCAGGTCCTGAAGCAGAGGCGAACACGAGGCATGCGTCGGATGCCCCTCTGACAGAGGATGCCGACAGATTGTCCGCCACCAACTCCGAGGTGGAGAGTGCCATGAACCACAGGCACCGCCGGACAGTTCTTCGTGACACATGTTTCTCCCAAGAGGCATTGAATGCCTTCACTTTGGGAGATGCGCACCTCCGTGCCGCTCAAGATGGTCTAGCCAGAGCCACGGAGCAGTATGTAAAAGACATACGGGTGAGAAAATTTGACAGTTATATATGCCAGTAGCCCCCGAGACTTGAAATAATTAGAATAACTGATTTAAGGATCATTTGTTATGCAGGATCTTACAGAAAAGAATACCCAACTGTCCCAGGAGCTTGAAGACTGCAAAGCCCAACTTGAGGCCGCACTAGCCGCGACCGGGGAAGCCAAAGAGACCCCCTCTGGTAATATATGTTTCAAAGGATAAGTATGTTATGAGGTGCGGCGTGTGTATAAATCTGACAATAGCATTGCAGATGGCGCTGGGGTAGATCCGGACAAGCAACATCTCTTGCACCGGTTAAAGGCCGGCGAGAACGTGCTTACGAGGGTGAGGCAGGAGAAAAATAATCTCCAAGATGCCAACACCCAGCTGGGTGAGGAACTAAAGGATGTTCGTGCCCAGCTGTTTGACTCCGTTAAGGAGAATCGGCGGCTTCGACACGGCATGTTTAGTAAGTGCTTGAACGAACTTTGAAAAAAAGAGTTTGGCGAGGAAGTCGACTAACAGAGTTATGTCTGTAGGTATGCTCACAGGTTGTCCTGGAGAGGAAATGCCCGGTTCTACAGGTGACCTTCTTCCCGAGCTCTTACAACTGCACGAACGAGTTCGGCAGGTGATGAAAGGCATCGCCCAGGCCTTGTGGCCATCTGTCTCCCTGCCCGAAGGCTTTGGAGAGCTTGCAGAGAGGCTTCAGGGAGCGCGGCGGCGCTTCCGATTATGGAAGATATTGGTCTGTCATCAAGGCGCCATGGAGGCCTGGGCCATGGTGAAGACACGGTACACGAAGGCTGACCCAAACCACATGGCCGAGGTCGGACCTATGGAGCCCGATGGGAAGGAGATCCCTGTGAGCTTAGTGTACGGCCAAGTAGAGTTGGCCTCAAAGTATTCCCAGCAGGACTGTAAACTAGACAGCCTATTAGATGGCATTGAAGAGGCATACAATCAGTCGAATTGACTATGTAATTTAAGATGACATGTAAAATGCCTTCTAGCCGGATTGTAGATCGTTTGTCATAGCGGACCTTTTCGCTTCAACCTCGGGACCCAATAGTCCGGAGTGTGTCCGAATACCCTCGCGGTTATATAAGAACCGGGGCATGCGTGGAGACCAGGCGTAGGGGTCATTAGTGCTTTATCAGACAAGTGCCCAACTAGTTATATTATTACATGGTTAGTAAGAAACATCTTCCAGGCAGAATAGTTCCGTTAGGGGTTCCTTTCCCTGGGAGGCATGCCCTAAAGTGCATGTCCGGACTTCGATAAAAGCAGAAAAACATCTGGGGGCAGATAAATAGGTATTAAATCGTCTTTTCGTTCACCGACCGAATATTCCCTTAAGAACGCTAGCTTTCGGCTTCACCCAGTCTGAGGTACACATCCGGCTGACCCGGCAGTAACAATCGCAGAGGTGCTCCCTTTACCACCTAGCCGAACAATCGGGAACGTAGGGGTAAGCACAGGAGCCAGGCAACCCAGCTTGGCCAAAACTTAAGTCATATCGATGCATATAATGGTGAATAAAAGGTACATGCGGAAGTGTGACACATGTGTTGGGCATGGAGCCCGTATAAATAAGCTTCTATTAAAGAAGCCCCCAGGTATAATGAGCGCGGATAGCGCTTCAAGTGTGTGCGAACAATGCGCGAACAAGCTTTCAAAGGCTGTAATAGAAAAGGAGGGAGAAGGAGAGAAACAGAAGACAGCTAATATGTAAAATATAGACGGAGGAAGGAGACGAACTCAGAATCCGGCGCTAGGCGTAGAATCTTCGGAGGCGGGCTGCGTTCCATGGGTTCGGCTCGAGTCGGTTATCCGATGCATCTCGCAGACGGTACGCTCCACCGGCTAGGACTTGGTCGATGATAAAGGAACCTTCCCATTTGGTCTTGAGTTTGTCCTTTTTCTTGTCCGGCAGGCGTAGAACTAACTCGCCAATGTTGTAAGTTTTGGCCCGTACTTCTCTGCTTTGATATCTTCGAGCTTGTTGTTGATAAAATGCGGAACGGGCTTTTGCCACGTCACGCTCCTCCTCCAATGCGTCCAAACTGTCCTGCCGATCGAGCTCGGCTTCTCTTTCTTCGTACATGCGCACGCGAGGTGAGTCATGAATTATGTCACAGGGCAGAACTGCCTCTGCGTCGTATACCATAAAGAATGGTGTAAATCCGGTGGTGCGATTCAGAGTGGTCCGCAGCCCCCATAGTACGGAGTCGAGCTCCTCTACCCAGTGCGTGTTAGATTCCTTGAGGGACCGCACTAATCTAGGTTTGATGCCGCTCATGATTAGACCATTTGCTCGCTCGACTTGACCGTTAGTTTGAGGGTGATAGACTGAAGCATAGTCGAGCTTGATGCCCATGTTTTTGCACCAGAGTTTGACCTCGTCGGCCGTAAAGTTCGTGCCGTTATCAGTGATGATGCTATGGGGGACGCCGTAATGGTGTACGACCCCTGATATGAAGTCTATCACCGGTCCGGATTCGGCCGTCTTAACAGGTTTGGCCTCTATCCATTTGGTGAATTTATCCACCATGACCAGTAGGTATTTTTGCTTGTGGGTTCCTCCTTTAAGGGGTCCAACCATGTCAAGCCCCCAGACTGCGAAGGGCCAGGTTATGGGTATAGTTTTGAGGGCGGTGGGTGGCATGTGGCTTTGATTAGCAAAGAGCTGGCAACCGACGCATCGTTGGACTAAGTCCTGAGCATCTGCCCGGGCCGTCGGCCAATAAAATCCTGTACGGAAGGCCTTGCCTACAAGGGCCCGGGCTGCGGCGTGGTGCCCGCCGAGTCCGGCATGAATTTCAGCCAGAAGATTCCGCCCTTCCTCTTCGGAGATACACCTTTGAAGGACTCCGGTTGTGCTTTTCTTGTAAAGCTCTCCCTCATGGACCTTATAGGCTTTAGATCGCCGCACTTTGCAGCGGGCCTTGTTTTGGTCCTTGGGAAGTTCCTGCCTAGTTAGGTAGGCTAGGAATGGTTCTGTCCATGGGGCAATGACTGCCATTATTACGTGGGCTGAAGATGTTACTTCGTTGGCAGAACCACCAATTGTGTCAGAATGTTCGGTGTCGGGCAATGCGGTTGGGTCCGGGTTGTTATTTCCGGATTCCCCCTCCCATAGTACGGATGGCTTGAACAACCTCTCTAGGAAGATGTTGGGAGGGACGGCATCGCGCTTTGCGCCAGTGCGCGCCAATACGTCTGTTGCCTGGTTGTTATCCCGGGCTATATGGTGAAATTCAAGCCCTTCAAACCGAGCTGACATTTTTAGGACGACGTTGCGATAAGCTGCCATTTTCGGATCCTTGGCATCGAAGTCTCCATTTATTTGGTATATCGCGAGGTTCGAATCCCCGGCGCACCTCTAGGCGTTGAATGCCCATGGAGACTGCCATCCGGAGGCCGTGTAGAAGGGCCTCGTATTCGGCTGCGTTGTTGGAGTCCGTATACATTATCTGGAGTACGTATTGAACCGTATCTCTGGTTGGGTACGTCAAAACGACGTCAGCCCCCAGACCAGCCAACATTTTGGAGCCGCCGAAGTGCATGATCTAGTTGGATTATGCATCGTACTCTTTAGGGAGTTCGGCTTCAGTCCATTCGGCGACGAAGTCGGCCAAAACTTGTGACTTAATAGCTCGCCGTGGCTTATAGGTTATGTCGAACGGGAGGAGCTCAATGGCCCATTTGGCAATCCGGCCCGTCACGTCATGGTTGTTTATAATGTCATTAAGAGGTACTTCAGAGGCTACTGTTATCGAACACTCTTGAAAGTAGTGTCGCAGCTTCCGGGATGCATGAACACCGCGTACGCTATCTTTTGATAATGCGGGTACCGTGACTTGCATGGAGTTAGGACAGTGGACACATAGTAAACTGGTTTTTGAAGGGGGAACTTGTGTCCGTCCGTTTCTCGTTCGACAACGAGCACTGCGCTCACAACTTGATGAGTTGTCGCGATATATAATAGCATTGGTTCACCCATCTTGGGCGTGGCCATGACCGGGTTTGTTGCCAATATGGCTTTTATTTCTTTGAGTCCGGCTGTGGTGGCATCCGTCCACTCGAAGTGTTCGGTGCGTCGGAGAAGGAGATAAAGGGGTAATGCATTTTCTCCTAAACGGGAGATAAAGCGGCTTAAAGCCGCCACGCATCCCGTCAATTTTTGTATTTGTTTGAGGTCCTTTGGGATATCCAATTGTGACAGAGCTCGGATCTTGGCTGGGTTTGCTTCAATTCCTCTACCGGATACAATGAAGCCCAAGAGCTTTCCGGCTGGTATGCTGAAAATGCATTTTTCCGGGTTAAGCTTAATGTCTTATGTTCGGAGATTATTGAACGTGAGCCTCAAATCGTCTACTAGAGTTTCGACGTGCTTGGTTTTGACGACCACATCGTCTACGTATGCCTCCACTATTTTGCCGATCTGGTTTGCCAGACATGTCTGAATCATGCGCTGATATGTTGCGCCGGCGTTTTTGAGCCCAAAGGGCATTGTGTTGAAGCAGAATGGGCCGTATGGGGTGATGAATGCCGTTGCGGCCTGGTCGGGCTCTGCCATCCTAATTTGGTGGTAGCCGGAGTATGCGTCGAGGAAACACAATGAATCGTGTCCTGCGGTAGCGTCGATAATTTGATCGATGCGGGGGAGTGGGAAGGGATCCTTTGGGCAAGCCTTGTTGAGGTCCTTAAAATCGACGCATAGGCGCCAGGATTTGTCCTTCTTTGGTACCATCACCAGGTTTGCTAGCCAGTCCGGATGTTTTATATCTCTGATGAATCCGGCCTCCAATAATTTGGCTAGCTCCTCTCCCATGGCCTGTCTCTTGGGTTCGGAGAAATGCCGAAGAGCCTGTTTGACTGGCTTGAATCCTTTTAGGATGTTTAGGTTGTGCTCGGCCAGCCGGCGTGGGATTCCTGGCATGTATGAAGGGTGCCAGGCATAAATGTCCCAATTTTCGCGTAGGAATTCTCGTAGTGCGGCGTCTACATCAGGGTTTAATTGTGCCCCGATGGAGGCCATTTTTGTAGGGTCCGTTGGATGGACTTGGAATTTGACTATTTCGTCCGCTGGTTTAAAGGAGGTGGACTTGGATCTCTTATCGAGTATCACATCGTCCCTATTCACCGTGGAGCGCAGCGTAGTGAGTTCCTCGGCCGCTAGGGCTTCGGATAGTGCCTCAAGGGCCAGTGCGGCTGTCTTATTTTTGGTGTGGAGTGCTATGTCCGGGTCACTAGCAAGAGTGATGATTCCGTTGGGCCTGGGCATTTTGAGCTTCATGTACCCGTAATGGGGTATAGCTTGAAATATTGTGAATGCCTCTCGCCCTAATAGAGCGTGATATCCGCTGCTGAACGGGGCCACTTGGAACGTGACCTCCTCGGACCTGTAATTATCCGGCGTGCCGAACACCACATCCAGTGTGATTTTTCCTGTACAGCATGCTTCCCGACTGGGGATTATTCCTCTATAGGTTGTGCTGCTTCGCTCAATGCGGCTCTAGTCTATTTCCATTTTTTGGAGGGTTTCCTCGTAAATGAGGTTCAATCCGCTGCCACCGTCCATGAGTACCTTCGTAAGGTGAGAGCCGTCCACTATTGGACTGAGGAACAATGCGGGTGGTGCTCGGGCTGTTCGGAATTTAGGTTCGTCGCTGGCATTAAAGGTAATAGCCATGTCACTCCATGGGTTTATTGTTGCTACTTGGTAGACTTCGGCAAGGCTGCGGAGTGTTCGTTTCCGCATATTATTTGATGCGTAAGTCTCGAAGACTGTTAATACCGTACTGGTATTCTTGGGCTGGTGCTCTGGAGTTAGAAGCTCTTCGCCACTTTTGGCCACCTGCCGTAGTATCCAACATGCTCTAAGGCTATGAGTTGGAGTGGCGCCCTCTGTACTATGAATTTTGCAGGGTCCATTGAGCCATCCTTCCATTACGGTTCAATGCCCTATAGAGGGTTTTTTCTTTTTGGTGTTTAACCCAGGTGCGTGGCGATAATGCACCCTTTTATTTCGGACCGGGGTTGTATTCAGGGCCGGATTGTCCCAAAATTTGATTTCGGTTTTCCAGGCGCTTTCCATCGCACAATACTTTCGTACTATGGACGCCAAGTCAGTGAAGCGTGTAATTTCACGATGGCTTACGGCATTGAGGATTCCCTTGTCCGTGCAATTATTGCAGAAGAATGAAATCGCATCCTCCTCATGGCAGTCCTTTATCCTATTCATAACCAGGAGGAATCTGGCCCAGTAAGGGTGTACTATTTCTGCGGGCTCTTGCCGGATTTGGGATAGATTGCTTATGTTTGGGTGGGCGGGTGGAATTAAATTCGGAACCCCGTCCAATTTAAGACTCGGGGGCCAAGTAGTTTCTGAACTTAGAAGCTTGGGTTCTTGGATGTTGTCCAATGAATCTAGCCTGCTGCCTGACTTTAGGTTCAGGGCTTGAGTAAGATCCGCCCCTCCATGGGAATCCGGCATGGAGGGATCGGGAATCCGGACATAGCTAGTCCTTAAGATAGAAGAAGGGTCGCCGTACTATTCCTCTACCACAGCAACGTGGTGGGTAACCTGGGGAGAGTTAATCTCTCTCAGATCGGGTTTAGGCCCAATCTGATCGTAGTCTGTAGTGACTCCCAGGGCGGCGATGCGATCCAAGAGCTCGTTTAAGGAAGAGAGCTCCATCGGATCTAACTGCTTGGCGAGTTCCGAGTTAACGTGAAGATTGCTTTTGATGAACCGAGAAGTCATCGTCGGCGCGGCGGCCTAACAGGCGGTCATAAGGAAACCGCCTAGCCGAAGAGTTTGGCCGATAGCCAAAGCTCCTTTAGCAACAGTGCCGTCTTTAAAGATGGGATGGGGCATCCTTCCTGGTGGCGACGGCACAGAGGAACTCTCAATGAAAGCACCAATGTCGGTGTCAAAACCGGCGGATCTCGGGTAGGGGGTCCAGAACTGTGCGTCTAGGCGGATGGTAACAAGAGACAAGGGACACGATGTTTTTACCCAGGTTCGGGCCCTCTCGATGGAGGTAAAACCCTACTCCTGCTTGATTAATATTGATGATATGGGTAGTACAAGAGTAGATCTACCACGAGATCGGAGAGGCTAAACCCTAGAAGCTAGCCTATAGTATGATTGTTGTTCGTCCTACGGACTAAAACCCTCTGGTTTATATAGGCACCGAAGAGGGTTAGGGTTACACAGAGTCAGTTACAATGGTAGGAGATCTACATATCCGTATCGCCAACCTTGCCTTCCACGCCAAGGAAAGTCCCATTCGGACACGGGACGAAGTCTTCATCTTGTATCTTCATAGTCCAGGAGTCCGGCCAAAGGTGATAGTTCGGCTATCTGGACACCCCCTAATCCAGGACTCCCTCAAGGGCCCTGTCTACCAACTCCTGGTAGTTGCTGAAAGTTGACACCATCAACTGCATGCTCAACTCATCGTTGAGTCCCTCAAGAAACTTCTCCTGCTTTGCGGCGTCTGTGGCCACATCATTTGGGGCATAGCGTGCTAACTTGCTAAAATCATCCACATATTGTCCCACTATACGACTTCCTTGGTGCAAGTTGTGAAACTCACGCTTCTTCATGCTCATAGCTCCTGCTGAAACATGGGCGGTGCAAAAAGCCTACTGAAACTGATCCTATGTAACTGTATCAATGGGGTAAGTGGCGGTGAAATTCTCCCACCAAGATTCTTGGGTCCATCAAGCTGATGTGCGGCAAAGCGCACTCTCTCTACATCTGTGCATCCCGCAGTGGTCAGCTCTCTTCCAATCTTGCGGAGCCCCTCATCTACAACAATCGGCTTGGTGCTGCTAGAGAACACCGGGGGATTTAACCTTAGAAACCGGGCTAGGTTGTCAACAGGGGGTGGAGGCGGTGGGTTGTTGTTGTTGCCTTGGTTCTGGTTCTGCACTAGCATCTGCATCAAGGCATTCTGCTACTGGATCAACTGGGTGAGCTCCGGTGGGAACACGAATCCATTGTCACGTCTCGGAGGCATCTGATGGGTTAGAAGGGGTGAGAAAACAAAATATAAATAGGTCTAGAGAGATTCACAACCCATATGTTCAAGAGACAAACACAATCAATTAATTTCATTCAATAGCACACAAGGTTCACACAAATGATCTAAACTACGATTACAACTCGATCGTTACTAACTACTTGGAGGAATACTACTAGTTACATGGTGGTCATCTAGAAATTTTGATCAGAAGAAGACTCCATGATATCTGCTCTAGCTTCGTCAACGTAGTCGTCATCACTATCGTCATTTGCATCATCGTCTGTGTCGGTGTCATCCAAGATGATGTAGTCCTCCGAACGGATCTCCTTTGCTGGTTCTCGCTTATGACTCTCCACTGGTAGTCCTAGCTTCCTCTTCAGATCTTTATGCTTCTCCAGTAGTACGGCAATTTCTTACTCATATCTACCGCGTGTAAACTTGAGTTCCTCTTCTAGCTCGTTGTTCTTCTTCATCAGCTTCTTGGTCTTCTTCATGTTGAAGCATAGTTGATTCTCTTGTCGACGAATATGATCACCCATCTCCTGAATGTAAGTTGCAATTGGTCCATCCCCCCTGGTACGAATCATCTCCCATTCTTCGTCTCGGCGGCCACATATTTGGTAGATAGTGTTTTCCAGCTCCTTGTGATACACCTCACATATGCGTCCAAAAGTGATATGGGCTGCCATGCTCTTTCCTAAACTCCATCTTGGTGCATCCAGGTAGAAATCAATAGGCTCCGTTATTGGTGTGAATGTCCTCCTAGGTACCCAGACTTTGATCTTCTAGCGCTCCTCTTCCGGTACAGTAGTAGAGAAAGTCCCAGTCAAGCTTGGTAGTCCGATGCTCCGGTACTTGGTGACTTCCTTCAAGTGTCGTCCGGAAGGGGTGTCGTCATCCGGCTGAGTGAACTTATTCCTGGGGTCCGCCGTCTATAGAGTAGAAATAGAGGAGAATTAGAAATGAGTATAGAAGAGAAATCATGTGGCTTATTCTAGTGGTGGCGTCCTACAGTCAGCGTGTGCTCTGATACCATCTTGTAGCGACCACGATCCCAATGGACCGAAGTCTCTGTGCATCAGTGTCATCCCTGGATCGGTAATGCTGACATGCACAGTACTTGAGGAATTATAACAGAGTTCAATCACACACTTATTACATCGAGTCCTCATAAAGAGTATGATTACACAAAAATAACATGGCCGAAGGTCATCTAAACTAAATAACTGCGGAAGCTTTGAAGATAAATGAGTCCATCAACTCCAATGGCATAGCTGAGTGCATGACAACGACCTATCGCACCTTATTCATCGTCTGAGTAGTCTGCAACATGAGACGTTGCAGCCGTGTAGGTCAGCACATTGAATATGCTGGCAAAGTTACACTGTAAAGCAATGAATGCAAGAACTATATCTACATGCAATATTTGGCTGGTGGGGCTCTATGTTTATGGTTTTGCATAAAGCTAGTTTTTCCCTACAACAAAGGAATAAATTTATTTAACTACTCCCAAGTTGTTCCAATATTTGAGAAGGTTCCCCCAACTCAAATCCCAATTAAACAATATCATCATTAAACCCAATTCAATTAATTAAAGAGTGATGAGATCAACAATAATATCCAATTCCAGATACTCAAGATGTCCATAACCAGGGACACAGCTAACCATGATTAGTTTAGTACACTCTGCAAAGGTTGCGCACTTTTCCCTACAAGACTCGACCGCATCCATGATCGGAAGATTGAGACATAGTCTTTCTGTAGCACTAACTCTCTACTCTGGACAGACCGGTATACCTAGTTTCCCTCTACATCTGCTAGTCCACCTCTTCGAGAGCTCATACAACTTACTCAACTATGCCAGAGCCCATAATGGCTTGTGGCTGCACACGGAGGTTTCTAGTCATGAAATATCATATGATCCCTTTGAGCCTGGGTGGCGAACCGAGGAAAAATCACACGGATACCCCAGGATTTCCCTTAATGGACAACACTGGGTTCCCCAGGTGCCCCAACCAATCCACCCAGATGTGTATTAAAGTTGCCACCTTAATGTTATCCAAGATTAATAACTCTCAAAACTTCCATGTGAATCACGATCCAATCCCTGTCTACGAGCATGGCTAAGCAATAATAAAGCATAATGTATATTCCCGGGCTAATCAAAAGGTATTAGGTTCCTACCTCAAGTACTACAACCAAACCACAATGTTCCCCATCCTACTCATGCAAATATGTGAGGAGCAATACTAATGCATAGTAAAAACTAGGTATGGAAGAGTATGATCAAAGTGTAACTTGCCATGCTGACGATCTGCAAACTCTAGGGATTCTTAGTAACAAGCTTCGCACTTCGGGTAATCTACCGTAGACAAACAGTAGCATACATAAGCAATCACTCAAACGAAAACAACGACAAAACGAGAAAAGATACAAATCAAACACGAAACAAGCAAATGGCTAAACTAAACAGAAATAAAACCTAACAACATTGTTATCATGTGGATTAGATCTTAACAATAGGTACATATGATTAGCTACGATTTGTAAAAAGATACAACTCAAACGGAGAAACAAAATTCAAGATACAACCGAAACAAGATCGTTTATTAATCTGAACTAAAGTCAAATTTTACAGTTTCAAAATCATGTTCAAGTTGGTTAACTGGAAGGAACGGAACGTTATGAAGATTTAGGCACTGGTTTCATCTAATTCGGACAAACGAGCAAAAAGTTACGCTAGTTTTAAGATCAGGGGCTAAATTGCGATAAAAGTATTCACAGATAGGTCCCTGGCCAAAAATAAAACTAAAAAGAAAAAACTACCATGCGAACGTTTGTTAACAGAACTAATCTAACAAAAATCATTCACTAATTGATCTAAACTACTGAATCGAAAAAAAAAACTAGAAACAAAACCGAAAAGAAGCGGGCGGTTCTTACCGGTTCGCCGGGGTTAACCGGTCGGCGGCAGCGGCGTGGATCGGAACGGCGGCGGCAGCACGTGCGACGGCGTGCAGCGGCGTGGGCGACGGCTGGGGCAGCGGCAGCAGAGCGGGGCGGCGGCGAAGGTGGCGGCGCTCAGCGGCGGGAGACGAGGTTACGGGCGGCGCGACGACTTGGGAGGAGAAGGAGGCGGCGGGGTCCAGTTTTAAAGGCCTCGGGGGGGACTCCGACTTGGGGAGGGGTCCGGTGGCGGCGGGCGATGCCCGGACTTCTCCGAGTCCTGTGCAGCTACGGCAAGCGGCGCGGGGAAGGCCGCGCGGCCTATTGGGCCGGCTGGGCTGCGGCCCAGTTCGCCCGGAAGAGATTTTTTCCGTGAAAGAAAAATCCTAAATAAATATAAAGAAATTCTAAAAATTCCAGAAATAATTTTCACCGTCCGAACCTAATATTTAGAAGAAGATGAACATTTTTCTCGACTAATATGCGATTTTCAAAAAATGCATTTTTTTTCTATTTCATATAAAACAGCAAATAAAATACCAATAAAATAATAATTTGATTTTAAAATTCTTTCTCCAATATTTCTCATAGGTTGAAGAAGTCATATTATCTTCTCTCATTTATTTTTATTATTAGAAATAATTGGAGAGAAAATTATTAAAATCAAATTGATCCTTGTTTCACATTTGAAATAAATTCAAATATTAAATTTGTGAAACCTCCAACTCTCTCCTTGGGTCCTTGAGTTTCTTAAGATTTCTAGGATCACAACCAAAATGCAAAATAAAATATGATATGCATATGATGATCTATGTATAACATCCAAATTGAAAATTGGGATGTTACACTTGAACAATATATTGAACAATGATAATGATTGGACACTTCCTGAACCAACTCATAAGCCAACTCCGAAGAAAAGAGGTATTCTATTTATCAGTCCAGAAGATATGCAAGAGGCAAATAAACCGATGAAAGAAAAAGGTATTAAAGCTGAAGATGTAAGAATTTACCACCTATTGAATAAATACATGGTCTTCATAACCCGACACGGGTAGTAGAGGTAAATTCTCTTTACAGATTTGATGTAGGTGATATTCCTCATAATAAGTCTGCTAGTCAATGCTTGGATGAGTTTGATAACTTTATTGTTAAACAAGAAAATGTCAATGCTTATGTTGGTAGGCAATTGAAACGTAATGCTTATATGGTTGAACACTTGAGTGATCATATGTCTAGAGTTAAAAATGATCTTAAGCTTATTAGTAAACATGCTTCAATGGTTACAACTCAAGTAGAACAAGTACTTAAGGCACAAGATGATTTGCTCAATGAGTTAAATAATAAGAATAATAATAATGATGTTAGGGTTATGACTAGAGGTGGTAAAATGGCCCAGGAACCTTTGTATCATGAGGGGCATCCTAAGAGAGTTGAGCGAGATTCTCAAAGAATTAATACTGATGCACCTAGTCCTACTAATAAAAAGAGAAATAACACTGATAGGACTTTACATGCTTCTAGTGAACCTGTTATAGACACACTTGAGAATCCCAATGATATTTCTATTTCAAATGCTGAGACACAATCTGGTGATGAACATGAACCTAGTGATAATGTCAAAGATGATGTTCATGTTGATGCTCAAACTAGTAATGATAATGATGTAGAGATTGAACCCGCTGTTGATCTTGATAACCCACAATCATAGAATCGACGTTATGATAAGAGAGACTTCATTGCTAGGAAACACGGTAAAGAAAGAGAACCCTCAATTCGGAAACCCATGCCTTTTCCTCCTAAGCCATCCAAGAAAAAGGATGATGAGGATTTTGAGCGCTTTGCTGAAATGATTAGACCTATCTTTTTGCGTATGCGTTTGACTGATATGCTTAAAATGCCTCCTTATGCTAAGTACATGAAAGATATTGCCACACCAAAACAGATACCGAAAGCTGAAATTTCCACCATGCTTGCTAATTATACTTTTAAGGGGGGAAACCAAAGAAACTAGGAGACCCAGCAGTACCAACTATACCATGCTCCACTAAAAGAAAGTATGTTAAAACTGTTGTATGTGATGTTGGAGCCGGTGTTAGTGTTATGCCTTTCTCTTTATACCATAGACTTGATTTGAATAAGTTGACACCTACTGAAATCTCTTTACAAATGGCTGACAAATCAACTGCTATACCCATCCATATTTGTGAGGATGTGCCTGTTGTGGTTGCAAACGTTACTATCTTAATGGACTTTCTTATTCTTGATATTCCCGAGGAAAACAATATGTCGATCATCCTGGGTAGACCCTTTTTGAATACTGCAGGGGCTGTTATTGATTGCAACAAAGGCAATGTCACTTTTCATGTTAATGGTATTGAGCATAAGGTACACTTTCCAAAGAAACAACCTCAAGTTCATAGTATCAATTCTATTGGAAAATTTTCAACTATCACTATTGGAGGTTTTGAATTCCCTCTTCCTACTGTCAAAAAGAAATATGATATTCTTATTGTTGGTGACATGCATATCCTCGTTGAGATAACCTAGTGTTATTCGAAAATTCTTCGGTTTCATGTTATTCGGAAGAAGTTGGTTAATGAGACTTGATCAACCTTGTTAATGGATTCCTTTTGATGAGCATGAGATAGACGAATTTAGAGAGCACAACTTTCTGTACCCACCTTTCACTTTATGTTATTTAGATTAAATAAAGAAAAAATAGTTTTTTTGTTTATTTTCTGAATTATCCATGCAATAAAAGTTACCCTAAAAATAAAAGTTCTCCAAATGTCCTGAAAATTTAGTATGATTTTTTATAAAATATTTGAGAATTTCTGGCACTAAGAACACACCAGGAAGATGCACCAGTGAGCCACAAAGACGGAGGGCGCGCCCTACCCCCCTGGACGCGCCCCCTGTCTTGTGGGCCCCACGTGGCTCCCCTCCACTTATTCCAGCACCCATCCACTTCGTCTTCCTCTAGAAAAATTGTCATGTAGCTCAAACCCGTGTTCTTGCTCATTTTGATGCCATTTTCGATCTCCTTGCTCAAAGCTCCATTCACAAAACTTCTTTGGGGGATTGTTCTTTGGTGTGTGACTCCTCCAATGGTCCAATTAGTTTTTGTTCTAGTGCTTTATTTATTGCAAACTTTTACTGTTGTGGTGACCCTGTTCTTAAGCTTGCATGTCAAATTTATATGGTCCAACGTAGTTTTGATGCATGATATAGCCTCTAGGCACTTGTAGGAGTAGTTACTATCAATATTGTTGAGTTTGGTTCACTTTTATTTTGAGTCACTAAAAATTTCAGAAATTTTCAGAGGAAGAAAAATGTCTAGGAAAATGTACCAAGGTGGTTCTTCGAGGAAGCAAGCACCGAGGCTCGGGATACGTGAGTCGGACCTTGAACCACCAAGGGAAGCTCAAGTGCGGCCTTGTGAATGACCGTCGGATGAATTTATGGTTCATGCGGGCTTCAAGGATGAATTTGATGTGGATGTACGTAATGCTGATCTTGAGGACTTCGTATCAGTAAGTGCCAACAATACTATTACCTCATCGATTCCTTTGTAAGGAGGTTTGAATTTTCATCTAAGCGCAATACCCATATTGTCTCATTTGATCTTTATGATGAATCATATACCATGGACCTTGAAGATTTTAATACTGCTTGCAAAATCCCATAGTGGAGCATTCATAGTGAGCCTCACAAATCTGAATACAGTGATTTCCTTGCTAACATCACTATGGGAGAAACTAGAAATATCACACAAGCTACCATAGGAAGCATTCACTTTCCTACCATACATTACTTTGCTCTCTTTATAGGTAGATGCATTAACAGTAAGCATGAGCATAGCCACCTTTGCGTCCCAGATCTTAGTGTCCTCAAGAGTGTGGTGTTAGGTGATAAGTGATATAGCTTGGGGGGCATTGTTGCGAGGAGGTTACATCTTAATGCTAGAGATGGAGATTTATTTGGTGGGATTTATGCAACTCGTTTAGCTAATTATCTTGGTGTACCCATAAGGGCAAATGACATAGAGTTGCCGCCTGCTTTTCTAGATTATAATGTTATGGTACGCTACCAGTTTCTTGAGAGGAACGACTAATCTTTGACAGACGGCGTGCTCTCCATATTACCCTTCCTGCTCCTTCCTTCTTTAACTTTCGGGTAAATGGGAGATATTTTATAACTAGAGAGGAGGCAAACTAGTACGAGAGAACAGCAGAGGCCACTCGCCTTCAGGAAGCAGCCCGCCTGGCGGTAGCTACCGCAGCACAGTACGACCCCAACTATGATTTCGGATATCATCCGGGCCAATGGTGGCCCAAGACCAACTTAGGCCAAAAGCCTAAGCTTGGGGGAGTATGTATTTCTCGCCGACATTACATTTATGTTCACACACTCATTCTAGTTCTTGGTGTTCATACTTTTTATTGTAATTATCCATGCTAGTTTATTTTTTCTTGCTTTCTTCTTGTGTGTTTGAAAAAACTTTGAGAAAACAAAAAAAATAGTTATAGTTAGTTTACTTTCAGTGCTTACTTAGTAGTACTATTAACAAGAAAACCCGAAAAGATTTCTCGTTATTCTTTTGCTTGTTGGGAGCTTTCCTGTGTAAACAGTTTTTCTCATTCTTGTTTTACATTCTTCACAAAAACAAAAACACCAAAACAATCTAGTGTGTTTCTTTGAAATTCTTTTCTTTTCTTTAGGGGTCGAGACGAGAAGACCACGATGAAAATTATGAGTGGCTCCCATATGCATTATTGTTGATCTAACAAAGAGCCCATATTACCTTGTCTTCTCCTTTGAATAAATGTTTGCAGATTCTAGCTTAGTCCAATGCACGTGTACTATTATTATTATTCACACCATTCGGTCATGCAAGTGAAAGGCAATGATGAAGATATATGATGAAATGATTGAGATGAGGAAAAACTGGGATGAACTCGACCTATCTTGGTTTTGTAAATATGATTAGTTCATCGTTCCCGGTTCAGCCTATTATGAATGGAACATGTTTGCAATGACAATCAGAGATTATAGTTACTCATGTCATGCTTAATTAGCTAGGAGTTTATAATGGTTTACCTTGCGTGTCAACATGCTATTAAAATGGTTGTGGTGTAGTATGATAGGATGGTATCCTCCTTTGAATGATTCAAGAGGCTTGACATGGCACATGTTCACGCATATAGTTGAAACAAAATCAACATAGCCTCTGCCATATTTATGTTCATGGTGATTAATATCCTACTCATGCTTACACTCATTGTTGACTAATCTCAATGCATGTTAATGACTGTTGTCACTCTCTAGTTGGTCGCTTCCCAGTCCCTTTCTAGCCTTCACTTGTACTAAGCGGGAATACTGCTTGTGCATCCACTTCCATAACCGCAAAGTTGTTCCATATGAGTCCACCATACCTACCTATATGCGGTATTTACCTACCATTCTAGGTAAATTTGCATGTGCCAAATGAAGGAAATATGCCTTAGAGGCAATAATAAAGTTATTATTTATTTCCTTATATCATGATAAATGTTTATTATTCATGCTAGAATTGTATTAGCCGGAAACATAATACATGTGTGAATACATAGACAAATATAGTGTCACTAGTATGCCTCTACTTGACTAGCTCATTGAATCAAAGATGGTTAAGTTTCCTAGCCATAGACATGAGTTGTCATTTGATTAACGGGGTCACATCATTAGAGAATGATGTGATTGACTTGACCCATTCCGTTAGCTTAGCACTTGATCGTTTAGTATGTTGCTATTGCTTTATTCATGACTAATACATGTTCCTATGACTATGAGATTATGTAACTCCCGTTTACCGGAGGAACACTTTGTGTGATACCAAACGTCACAACGTAACTGGGTGATTATAAAGGTGCTCTACAGGTGTCTCCGAAGGTACTAGTTGAGTTGACGTATTTCGAGATTAGGATTTGTCACTCCGATTGTTGGAGAGGTATCTCTGGGCCCTCTCGGTAATGCATATCACTATAAGCCTTGCAAGCAATGTGACTAATGAGTTAGTTGCGGATGATGTATTACGAACGAGTAAAGAGACTTGCCGTAACGAGATTGAACTAGGTATTGAGATACCGACGATCGAATCTCGGGCAAGTAACATACCGATGACAAAGGGAACAACGTATGTTGTTATATACGGTTTGGCCGATAAAAATCTTCGTAGAATATGTGGGAGCCAATATGAGCATCCAGGTTCCACTATTGGTTATTGACCGGAAACGTGTCTCGGTCATGTCTACATAGTTCTCGAACCCGTAGGGTCCGCACGCTTAAGTTCGATGACAGTTATATTATGAGTTTATGAGTTTTGATGTACCGAAGGAGTTCGGAGTCCCGGATGAGATCTGGGACATGACGAGGAGTCTCGAAATGGTCGAGACGTAAAGATCGATATATTGGATGACTATATTCGGACATTGTAAAGGTTCCGAGTGATTCGGGTATTTTTCGAAGTACCGGAGAGTTACGCTAATTCGTATTGGGCCTTAATGGGCCATACGAGAAATGAGAGAAAGGCCCCAAAGGGTGGCCGCACCCCTCCCCATGGACTAGTCCGAATTGGACTAGGGAAGGGGGCGCCCCCTTCCTTCCTTCTCCTTCTTCCTTCCCTTCTACTCCAACAAGGAAAGGAGGAGTCCTACTCCCTGTGGGAGTAGAACTCCCCCCTTGGCGCACCCTCCTGCTAGGCCGGCCGCCTCCCCCTTGCTCCTTTATATATGGGGGCAGGGGGCACCCAACAACAATTGATCCCTTGGATCTCTTAACCGTGTGTTTAGGCAAAGCCTTGCTCGGTAGAACATCATCATCGTCACCACACCGTCGTGCTGACGGAACTCTCCCTCAAAGCTCGGCTGGATTGGAGTTCGAGGGACGTCATCGAGCTGAACGTGTGCTGAACTCGGAGGTGTCGTGCGTTCCATACTTGATCGGTCGGATCGTGAATACGTACGACTACATCAACCGTGTTGTGCTAACGCTTCCGCTTTCGGTCTACGAGGGTACATGGACAACACTCTCCCCTCTGGTTGCTATGCATCACCATGATCTTGCGTGTGCGTAGGAAATTTTTGAAATTACTTCGTTCCCCAAAAGTGGTATCAGAGCCTAGGTTTTATGTGTAGATGTTATATGCATGAGTAGAACACAAGTGAGTTGTGGGCGATACAAGTCATACTGCTTACCAGCATGTCATACTTTGGTTCAGCGGTATTGTTGGATGAAGCAGCCCAGACCGACATTACGCGTATGCTTACGCGAGACTGGTTCTACCGATGTGCTTTGCACACAGGTGGCTGGCGGGTGTCAGTTTCTCCAACTTTAGTTGAACTGAGTGTGGCTACGCCCGGTCCTTGAGAAGGTTAAAACAGCTCTAACTTGACGAACTATCGTTGTGGTTTTGATGTGTAGGTAAGAACAGTTCTTTCTCAGCCCGTAGCAGCCACGTAAAACTTGCAACAACAAAGTAGAGGACGTCTAACTTGTTTTTGCAGGGCATGTTGTGATGTGATATGGTCAAGATGTGATGCCATATTTTTTTTATTATGAGATGATCATGTTTTGTTGAAGTTATCGGCAACTGGAAGAAACCTTATGGTTGTCTCTTTATTGCATAAGATGCAAGCAGCAAATAATTGCTTTACTTTATCGCTATGCGATAGCAATAGTCGCAAGAGCAATAGTTGGCGAGACGACCATGTAACGACACATTGATATAGATCAAGATGATGGAGATCATGGTGTCATTCCGGTGACGATGGAGATCATGACAGTACTTTGGAGATGGTGATCAAAGGCGCAAGATGATCATGGCCATATCATGTCACATATTTTGATTGCATATGATGTTTATCTTTTGTACATCTTATTTTGCTTAGTTTGACGGTAGCTTTATAAGATGATCTCTCACTAAATTTCAAGGTATAAGTGTTCTCCCTGAGTATGCACCATTGCGAAAGTTCTTCGTGCTGAGACACCACGTGATGATCAGGTGTGATAGGCTCTACGTTCAAATACAATGGGTGCAAAACAGTTGCACACGCGGAATACTTAGGTTAAACATGACGAGCCTAGCATATACAGATATGGCCTCGGAACACTGGAGACCGAAAGGTCGAGCGTGAATCATATTGTAGATATGATCAAAATAGTGATGTTCACCATTGAAAACTACTCCATCTCACGTGATGATCGGACATGGTTTAGTTGATTTGGATCACGTGATCACTTAGATGATTAGAGGGATGTCTATTAAGTGGGAGTTCTTAAGTAATATGACTAATTGAACTTTAATTTATCATGAACTTAGTCCTGGTAGTATTTTGCAAATTATGTTGTAGATCAATAGCTCGCGTTGTTGCTTCCCTATGTTTATTTTGATATGTTCCTAGAGAAAAACTATGTTGAAAGATGTTAGTAGCAATGATGCGAACTGGGTCCGTGATCTGAGGTTTATCCTCATTGCTGCACAGAAGAATTATTTCCTTGATACACCACTAGGTGACAGACCTACTGCAGGTGCAGATACAGACGTTATGAATGTTTGGCTAGATCAATATGATGACTACTTGATAGTTTAGTGCACCATGCTTAACGGCTTAGAATCGGGACTTCAAAGACATTTTGAACGTCATGGACCATATGAGATGTTCCAAAAGTTGAAGTTAATATTTCAAGCAAATACCCGAGTTGAGAGATATGAAGTCTCCAACAAGTTCTATAGCTAAAAGATGGAGGAGAATAGCTCAAGTAGTGAGCATGTGCTTAGATTGTATGGGTACTACAATCGCTTGAATCAAGTGTAAGTTAATCTTCCAGATAAGATAGTGATTGATAGAGTTCTCTAGTCACCATCACCAAGTTAGTAAAACTTTGTGATGAACTATAGTATGCAAAGGATGACGAAAAACGATTCCCGAGCTCTTCGTGATGTTGAAATCAACGAAGGTAGAAATCAAGAAAGAGCATCAAGTGTTGATGATTGACAAGACCACTAGTGTCAAGAAAAGAGCAAAGGGAAAGAAAGTGAAATTTCAAGTAGAATGGAAAGCAAGTTGTCACTCCCGTGAAGAAGCCCAAAGCTGAACCAAAGCCTGAAACTGAGTGCTTTTACTGCAAAGGAAATGGTCACTGGAAGTGGAAATGCCCTGAATATTTGGTGGATAAGAAGGATGGCAAAGTGAAAAAGGGTATATTTCATATACAGGTTATTGATGTATGCCTTACTAGTGTTTATAGTAGCCCCTGAGTAATTGATACTTGTTCGGTTGCTAAGATTAGTAACTCGAAACAAGAGTTATAGAATAAACAAAGACTAGTTGAAGGGGAAGTGACGATGAGTGTTGGAAGTAGTTCCAAGATTGATATGATCATCATCACACACTCCCTATACTTTCGGAATTAGTGTTAAACCTAAATAAATGTTATTTGGCGTATGCGTTGAGCATGAATATGATTTGATCATGTTTATTGCAATATAGTTATTCATTTAAAGTCAGAGAATAATTGTTATTCTGTTTACATGAATAAAACCTTCAATGGTCATACACCCAATGAAAATAGTTTGTTGGATCTCGATCATAGTGATACACATATTCATAACATTGATGCCAAAAGATGCAAAGTTAATAATGATAGTGCAACTTATTTCTGGCACTGCCATTTGGGTCATATCGGCATAAAGCACATGAAGAAACTCCATAAAGATGGATTTTCGGAATCACTTGGTTATGAATCATTTGATGCTTGCGAACCGTGCCTTTTGGGCAAGATGAATAAAACTTCGTTCTTCGGAACAATGGAACGAGCTTCTGACTTGGAAATAATACATACCGATGTATGCGGTCCAATGAGTGTTCATGCTCGTGGCGGGTATCATTATTTTCTAACCTTCACAGATGATTTGAGCAGATATGAGTATATCTACTTGATGAAACATAAGTCTAAAATATTTGAAAAGTTCAAAGAATTTTAGAGTGAAGTGGAAAATCATCGTAACAAGAAAATAAAGTTTCTGCGATCTGATCGCGGAGACGAATATTTGAGTTACGAGTTTGGTCTTCAATTAAAACAATGTGGAATAGTTTCACAAACTCATGCCACCTGGAACACCACAGCGTAATGGTGTGTCCGAACATCGTAAACACACTTGATTAGATATGGTGCGATCTATGATGTCTCTTACTGATTTACCATTATCATTTTGGGGTTTTGCATTAAAGACAGCTGCATTCACTTTAAATAGGGCACCATCATAATATGTTGAGACGACGCCTTATGAACTGTGGTTTGACAAGAAACCAAAGTTGTCGTTTTTTAAAGTTTGGGGCTGCGATGCTTATGTGAAAAAGTTTCAACCTGATAAGCTCGAACCTAAATCGGAGAAATGTGTCTTCATAGGATACCCAAAGGAGACTGTCGGTGTCAAAACCGGCGGATCTCGGGTAGGGGGTCCCGAACTGTGCGTCTAGGCGGATGGTAACAGGTGACAAGGGACACGATGTTTTACCCAGGTTCGGGCCCTCTTGATGGAGGTAAAACCCTACGTCCTGCTTGATTGATATTGATATTGTGGATGTTTACAAGAGTGGATCTACCACGAGATCAAGGAGGCTAAACCCTAGAAGCTAGCCTATGGTATGATTATAATGGTTGTTGTTGTTGTTGTGTCCTACGGACTAGAGCCATCCGGTTTATATAGACACCGGAGAGGGCTAGGGTTACATAGAGTCGGTTACAATGGTAGGAGATCTACATATCCGTATCGCCAAGCTTGCCTTCCACGCCAAGGAAAGTCCCATCCGGACACGGGACGAAGTCTTCAATCTTGTATCTTCATAGTCTTGGAGTCCGGTCGATGATGATAGTCCGGCCGATGATAGTTCGGCTGATGATGGTAGTCCGGCTATCCGGACACCCCCTAATCCAGGACTCCCTCAGTAGCCCCTGAACCAGGCTTCAATGACGATAAGTCCGGCGCGTATATTGCTTGGCATTGCAAGGCGGGTTCCTCCTCCGAATGATAGAAGATTGTGAACACCAGGATAGTGTCCGGCTCTGCAAAATAAATTCCACATTCCACCGTAGAGAGAATAATATATACACAAGTTCAATCTGCTGACGTTTTTTGCGGCATGACGTCACGCCACTACCAAGCCATTACTTGAATCGTTTTTTACTCTACCACCTCAGCGCATTTAGCGAAGCGGTTTCCTTGGCACGTCTTGTCGAAGCAGAGATCGTGTTCCCCCTTAATCCGGGATTCTCATCAATACGGACGTGGGTAACCCAACCGCGCCATTGATGGTGACGCTTGGGGGATAAGCGAGTTTTACCAGGCCGGTGGGGGACGCGTAGACTTCGCCCGCCCATATAAGGGATAAGGATTCACCTTTTCACCTACGCCTTCTTCCTCCTTTGCTTATCCATCTCCGCGCACTCGAGCTCCAGCGCCCAAGCCCGCACATCTCGTCTCAACCTTCCCCAGTCATGTCTGGAGCGGGAGGCAAGTGGATGACCTCCTCCGTTACGGAGGAGCACATCGAAAGACTGCGCAGCGCCGGCTACCTGTCCGGCGACATCGCGCACCGGCTGCCCGACGAGGGGCAGCTCATCCCCACCCCCAGGCCCCATGAGAGGGTCGTTTTTCTTCCCCACTTCCTCCGCGGACTGGGTTTTCCACTTCACCCCTTTGTCCGGGGGCTCATGTTCTACTACGGCCTGGATTTCCATGATCTGGCGCCGAACTTCATCCTCAACATCTCGGCGTTTATCGTCGTGTGCGAGGCCTTCCTCTGCATCCAGCCCCACTTCGGCTTGTGGCTCAAGACCTTCAATGTCAAGCCGAAGGTAGTGAAGGGCACTCAAGCGGAGTGCGGAGGCGCCATGTTGGGCAAGATGCCCAACGTCCTTTGGTTCGAAGGGGCCTTCGTGGAATCCGTCAAGGGGTGGCAATCGGGGTGGTTCTATATCACCGAGCCGCGCGACCCTAAGTGGGCGGCGGCCCCCGAGTTCAGATCTGGTATCCCCACGCAGCTCACCTCCTGGAAAGAGAAGGGCTTGCTGTGGGGTAGTTCGGAGGAGCTGACGGGACTCCAAGCCTGTATCCAGAAGCTGGTGAAGAAGCTCAGGCTGGTTAACGTGGTCCAAGTCATGCTCGTCCGCCGGATTCTCCCATGCCAAGAGCGGGCATTCAATCTGTGGGAGTTCAATCCGGAACAGCACCAGGCGCTGAGCGGGCTCTTCGACACGACGTACGAAGGCGCCTGGAGGGTGCTGTTTAAGGGCGCCGAAGCCCCCGCATCCGCGACTGAAGATCGCGGATTTCGCTCGCAGCGCCAAGCCGACGAGGTAAGTGATTCTACCCCTTTACGGGACACTTGCTTTTCATAGTTTGACTCTATGCGGGTTTTAATTTCCCCTTTTCCTTTGACAGGACTGGATGAGGAAGGCGGAGCAGATTATCTGCCCGGCTCCTATGCCAGAAAACCCAGTAGACGCCCATCTAGCGAGGCTGCTGGTTCCGGCACCGCACGTGGTGCCGGAGAAGAAGGCCAAGAAGGAGGCCACGGGTGCTCGAAAGAGTTCCCGTTTTCAGGTGTCCGACGACTCCGGGGCGGACTCCTCCCCCGAAAACGAGGAGGAGAAAGAGGACTCTCTCCCAGAGGAGGGAGAGAGGAAGAGGAAGGCTTCCCCAACAGGGGAGGCCGAAGGGTCCAAGAGGGGAAGGACTATTCCCCCGGACAGCTCCGCCAACATCAACGTTGGCGAGGAAGAATGGCCTTCAAGGGCCAGGCCTCCGGCGAGATCGTAAGTATCCGGATTCCTGAATGATTTATAATTTCTTTTTCTGCGTCACATAGTGTCATTCTGATGCCGCATGCTGCCTGTAGTCCGGCCAATGATGATCTCCCCGCTTCATCGAGCGGGTCGTTGGCTCCGTCGGATGTAGACTCCATCCCGACCGCCTCCACCCCTCGCGACACCGAGGACGCCGAGGTGGGATCCCAAGAAGGGACCCATCAGGGGGAGGCTCCGGAGGCGCCACAAGGCGGCCTCCCGGACTTTGCGCCGGACTCCATATCAGAACCCGCAGTGGTTCCGGAGTCCGGCCGGCGGCCCCTTCGCACGAAGGGCAAGACCGTGACGCCGGCGGCTTCCGTCCAACCGGAGGCGCCGGACAATTTGTTGGAGGCGCTCCAGAGCGCTTCCATCGAGGAAGAACACCGCACTATTATGAGTGCGGTGATTCAGAAGGTACAGCTCGCCAAGAGCGGGCTGACCGAAGCCTGCAGTAGCCTTCTATCAGGCTTTGAGGTAAGAAGTTAAAAATATGCAATGTAATACCGCATAGACAGTAGCCCCTGATGCTCGGTTCGGTGTTCGGAAAGAAAAGCCGGACTGAGGATCTGAAAAAAAAAGATATACGCAGGGTTGCTAAAAAATTATGTCAATATGGGTTGCAGGCTGCGCTGCTGACCTCTGCCGCACTGACTGCGGAGGTCGGTGCTTTGAAGCAGGAGCTCGAGCGGTCCGAGCAAGAGCTCGGCCGCGCCAAGAAGCAGCTCCAGGACAAAGAAGGTGAGTAACACCACTTTGAACTTGTACCTTACAGAAAAGGATTTAGGTTGCAACAAAAAATAACAAGGATAACATGGGTACTGCAGGGGCCACGAACGAGGTGGCGACCCTGAAGGAGGCCGTGTCCGCGGCCGAACGCAATGCGGCCGCGGAACGGGCAGAGCGAGAAAAGCAGGAGGCGCGGGTGGCGGTGGTTCGGCAAGAGCTCCAGGCTCTCATGGAAAAGCATGAGAGTTTGGAGCGTGACTCAAAGACTCGAGAGTCCGAGCTTGCCTCGGCTCTCGAAAGTGCCAAGACTGCCAAGGCCGATGCCCATAAGTCCCTTCAGGAGATTGAGTTGGTGAGGAAGATAGCGGCGGGTAAGGCATTTTTCATGCAAAGCAAGCATGTGAATGTAAATTACGTGTTACTTACCCGAATTCGGAGCTCTCCAGGGGCGTTTGCAGATCTGCCTCGCAGCGTGTCTGATGCCGCCGCATTCTACCGAGCCGAGGAGGGGAGCTCAACGGAGAAGGTCTTCTGGTCTCAGTATGCTGAGGCCGGCCATCCGGTGCCCCCTAGCGACCAGCTGAAGCAGCTGGTCGAGCTCCACAAGGTGGCCGAGCAGGCCATGAAGGGCCTCATAGTCCGGCTGTGGCCTGGAGAGGCCATGCCTGGGAGCTACTTCGGCCTCGTGCGACGGTTGGTGGATGCGTGCCCCTGGGTGGAGGTTATCAAGCGCTCCGCCTGTATTGAAGGTGCTCGTCGGGCCCTTGCCCGCGCAAAGGTGCATTGGGGCAAGCTGGATGCGGAGAAGCTAATCACTGACGCGCCACCAGCGGGCAAGGAATATCGTACGCCCGAAATGTACTATAAGACTGTCCTGAAGGGTGCCCGCAAGATTGCGGATGAGTGCCCCAGGGATGTAATTATTGAGTAAATTCGCAATGTGTTATCCTGTGCGCTGAAAACTTTGTTCATATGCGCTAAGCAACGCTTGTTAATTTAAAATATTACCTTCTGTGCGGCCGTTTATTAAATCTGAGAGATGGCAAGTCGTCGGCTTCAGCCCCCATGCCACGAGTGCTGGGGTGTTCGGGATAAACTTGAGCACTCTTGTTCCCATTTTTGGGTCCATCTAGGGAGGCGCTCAACACAACGAACAAGGCAACCGGACTTATAGTGCTTGAACACTCTCACTTAGCCATAGAATTCTATAATTTTAAATTTCGGCGAAGCCCCTAGTATTCGGAAGACCGAATTAGGGGCGCTATCCACGCCTTCGTCGGACATTATCCGGAACTTCGCTCGAAGCGGCGTAGGTCTTTAAGGACCCGAAAGGACCTCTCGAACAGCGACCAGTCTCTCGCCTTATCATGACAGTCAGTTTTAGCTTTCTCCACTGAGGCGTTAACCCGGCTCAACCGGGGCGCAATCGCAGTGGTTCTCCCAGTGCTACCTTAGCCGATAGAACGGAACGTAAGGTGCCAAACATGGGAGCCGGGCAAACCCAACTATTGACCCAAGACATGATTCGGAGCCGATTCATATAATGCTATAAGTTCGGGGTGCCGCACTTGTGAAAGTGTTCGGACTTTATCACACCATAATGCGGGGAACATAAGCCCCTGGTGTATTTGGCCGTACCAAAATGTACGGATGCAACATGTCGTAAATGAACATATATATATATAAGGTAATGCAATTATGGGCAAAAAGTGCTGCATTTTATTCGAGAAGATCTGCTATGAGTGCGGAATGATACAAATAGTGCGGAAAGCAAGGGATTGGACGAATTAAAGGCGTCTCCCTCCAGGGGTAGGCCGCGGAATGGTGTATTTAACAAATTTAATGCTCGTAATGGAGACCACCTGAGTGTTCGTCGCGGCCTTTGTCCCTCCCTGGCTGTTGCATCATGAGTTCGGCAGGTTCGCCGCCGGACAGAGTTCTGTATAAAAAAGAGAGAAATAAAAGATAAAAAGAGCGACACACTTGGGAGCCCCTGGTGTGGTCGAACCGCACTCTGGGTCTGTTGTGGTTGTGCCTCTCCCCCTATGCCCATGGTATCTCCAGGGCGTAATTATGTACGCGGAGAGTTTGTCTTACAATTGTGCGAGGGCTGGGGTTGAGGCCGCATTGCTACGCGTGCTCGGAACGTGCCAGGTGGTCTTGGTTGATGTTGCTCCGGGCGCGTTTGGCCGTGTCCGGTCGTTTAACGGCCGGACTCGAAAATTGCCTTAAAAGGCTGCTCTGTACTTCTGCCGCGAGAGCCGCTGTATGTTCCTCCGTTCGGAGGGAGCGTTCCGTGTTTCCATTGACCGTGATGACTCCACGAGGGCCTGGCATCTTGAGCTTAAGGTATGCATAATGCGGCACCGCGTTGAATTTTGCGAACGCGGTTCGTCCGAGCAGAGCGTGATAGCCACTGCGGAACGGGACTATGTCGAAGATTAACTCCTCGCTTCGGAAATTATCCGGGGATCCGAAGACCACTTCCAGTGTAACTGAGCCTGTACAACTGGCCTCGACACCTGGTATGACGCCTTTGAAGGTTGTCTTTGTAGGTTTAATCCTTGAAGGGTCTATGCCCATCTTGCGCACTGTATCCTGATAAAGCAGGTTCAGGCTACTGCCGCCGTCCATCAGGACTCTCGTGAGGTGAAATCCATCGACGATTGGGTCTAAAACCAATGCGGCGAATCCGCCATGGCGGATACTGGTCGGATGGTCTCTTCGATCGAAAGTGATCGGGCAAGAGGACCATGGGTTGAATTTTGGGGCGACTGGCTCCATCGCGTATACGTCCCTTAGTGCACGCTTCCGCTCCCTCTTGGGATATGCGTTGCGTATATCATGTTTACCGTCCGAACTTGAGGGGGGAATCCCTTTTGTCCTCTGTTGTTCGGCGGCCGGGTCTCTTCCTCGTCATCGCTGTGTAGCCCCTTGTCATTGTTTTCGGCGATTAATTTGCCTGCCTGCTTGAATACCCAACAATCTCTGTTGGTGTGGTTAGCTGGCTTTTCGGGGGTTCCATGTATTTGACAGGAGCGGTCGAGTATTCGGTCCAAATGGGACGGGCCCGGAGTGGTTCTTTTGAATGGCTTCTTCCGTTGACCGGGCTTGGAGCCTCGGAATCCGGCGTTGACTGCCGTATCCTCATTGCTGTCGCCGTTAATGCGGCGTTTGTTTTTGTTTGACGCGACCTGCCATTGCGGTCCTTGGTATCCGGACTGCCAGCGTTTTTGCTGAGGTTGTTGCTGCGAGCTAGCCAGCTATCCTCTCCCGCACAGAAGCGGGTCATGAGTGATGTGAGGGCTGCCATGGATTTCGGCTTTTCCTGTCCTAGGTGCCGGGCCAGCCACTCGTCGCGGATGTTATGTTTGAAGGCAGCGAGGGCCTCTGCATCCGGACAGTCGACGATTTGATTTTTCTTTGTTAAGAACCGTGTCCAGAATTGCCTGGCCGATTCGTCTGGCTGCTGGATTATGTGGCTTAGGTCATCTGCGTCCGGTGGTCGCACATACGTGCCCTGGAAGTTGTCGAGGAATGCGGCTTCCAGGTCTTCCCAGCATCCAATTGACTCTGCGGGCAGGCTGTTAAGCCAATGCCGAGCTGGTCCTTTAAGCTTGAGCGGGAGATATTTGATGGCGTGAAGATCGTCGCCGCGGGCCATATGTATATGGAGGAGATAATCCTCAATCCAAACCGCGGGGTCTGTTGTGCCATCGTAGGATTCGATATTAACGGGTTTAAACCCTTCAGGGATTTGATGATCCATTACTTCGTCAGTGAAGCATAGTGGGTGTGCGGCGCCTCTGTATTGAGCAATATCGCGACGTAGCTCGAGAGAGCGTTGTCTGCTGTGTTCGGCCCGGCCGGAGTAGTTGTATCCGGCGCGACGGTATTCGTCGTGGGTCTTGGGGCGCCCACGTGATCCATAGATAGATCTGGATTGTCTTGCCTTGTCCTCCAATATATCCCGCAAGTCCGGCGCGTTCCCCCGTGGCTTCATGCTTTTTGAGCGATGCCGGGGTACGGTTTTGGTGGAGGGCTTGCATGCCTCTCTGTCGCGGCCACGAGGTGGTCGGTCTGCCGTATTGTGCGCTGGTGATGCAGGTTTGTATGCTTCCTCCTCTAGTCGGGGGAGCAACTTGCGTTTTGGGTAACTTTTGGAGGGGCGTTCGAGTTCATACTCTTCGGCCGCGAGGACCTCGGTCCATCTGTCGGCCAGTAGGTCTTGATCAGCTTGAAGCTGTTGCTGCTTTTTCTTTAGGCTGTTTGCCGTGGCCATTAGCCTGCGTCTGAAACGCTCTTGTTCGACGGGATCCTCAGGCACGACGAATTCGTCGTCGTCGAGGCTTGCCTCGTCTCCGGAGGGAGGTAAGTAATTATCATCCTCGACCTCTTCGTCTGCCGCCCTCTCGTGAGGGCTTGCTTCTGCCTCCTCCTGCGCTGGATCGTGCTGGAGGGGGTTGTCTTCGGCACTTTCCGGGGTGTTATTATCTCCTGTGCCGGAATCTCCATTCTTGCTGTGGCGGGATTTAGAGCGGCGCCGCTGACGTCGGCGCTTGGGCTGTTTCTTTAAGGAATCGGCCTCCGTTGCTTCTTCGCCGTCCCCATCTTTTGGGGTGTCCACCATGTATATGTCGTATGACGAGGTGGTCTTCCAGTGTCCTGTAGGCACTGGTTCTTGATAGTCTCCGGCATCGTCGTCCATACCGTCGATGTCTTCGGAGTCGTAGTCGAGTACGTCGGTTAGATCGTCGACGGTGGCTACGAAGTGGGTGGTGGGTGGGCTCTGAATTTCTTCGTCGTCCGCGTCCCAACCATCCTGGCCGTAGTTCGGCCAGGGCTCTCCGGATAGCGAGAGATGCTTCAGCGAATTTAAGATATCGCCGAAGGGTGAGTGCTGAAAGATGTCCGCAGCGGTGAATTCCATGATCGGCGCCCAATCGGATTCGACTGGCAGGGGCGCAGGAGGTTCGGAGTCCGGCAGAGAGTCCGGCACCTCGGAGTCATGAGCTTTATGCGGGACAAGGTAAGTGTTCGGCTCCATCGCCGTAGAAGTTGCAGCTCCCGAGGCGGTGTCCAGCCATCCGTCCTCGATCTGAGCGATCGGCTCCGGACTATGGGTCGGAGCGGATTCGTGTGCGGCCTCCAAGGTGCTGTCCGGCGGCAGAGTTAGGTCGTGCCCATCGTGACAGCGCGGCACGCTCGGCTGTGGCTCAGATCCATCGAAGATCAAGTCCCCGCGGATATCGGCCGTGAAGTTTAGGCTTCCAAACCTGACCTGACGGCCAGGGGCGTAGCTTTCGATCTGCTCCAGATGGCCAAGTGAGTTGGCCCGCAGTGCGAAGCCGCCGAATACGAAGATCTGTCCGGGGAGAAAAGTCTCACCCAGGACTGCGTCGTTGTCGATTGAAGAGGCCATCAAGCCTATCGGTGACGACACAGAGGAACTCTCAATGAAAGCACCAATGTCGGTGTCAAAACCGGCGGATCTCGGGTAGGGGGTCCCGAACTGTGCGTCTAGGCGGATGGTAACAGGAGACAAGGGACACGATGTTTTACCCAGGTTCGGGCCCTCTTGATGGAGGTAAAACCCTACGTCCTGCTTGATTGATATTGATATTGTGGATGTTTACAAGAGTGGATCTACCACGAGATCAAGGAGGCTAAACCCTAGAAGCTAGCCTATGGTATGATTGTAATGGTTGTTGTTGTTGTGTCCTACGGACTAGAGCCATCCGGTTTATATAGACACCGGAGAGGGCTAGGGTTACATAGAGTCGGTTACAATGGTAGGAGATCTACGTATCCGTATCGCCAAGCTTGCCTTCCACGCCAAGGAAAGTCCCATCCGGACACGGGACCAAGTCTTCAATCTTGTATCTTCATAGTCTTGGAGTCCGGTCGATGATGATAGTCCGGCCGATGATAGTTCGGCTGATGATGGTAGTCCGGCTATCCGAACACCCCCTAATCCAGGACTCCCTCACAGACTGTTGGGTACACCTTCTATCACAGATCCGAAGGCAAGATATTCGTTGCTAAGATGGATCCTTCCTAGAGAAGGAGTTTCTCTCGAAAGAAGTGAGTGGGAGGAAAGTAGAACTTGATGAGGTAACTGTACCTGCTCCCTTATTGGAAAGTAGTTCATGATAGAAATCAGTTCCTGTGATTCCTACACCAATTAGCGAGGAAACTAATGATGAAGATCATGAAGCTTCAGATCAAGTAGCTACCGAACCTCGTAGGTCTTCCTGAGTAAGATCCGCACCAGAGTGGTACGGTAATCCTGTTCTGGGAAGTCATGTTACTAGACCATGGTGAACCTACGAACTATGAGGAAGCGATGATGAGCCCAGATTTCGCAAAATGGCTTAAGGTCATAAAATCTGAGATGGGATCCATGTATGAGAACAAAGTGTGGACTTTGGTGGACTTGCCCGATGATCGGCAAGCCATTGAGAATAAATGGATCTTAAAGAGGAAGATGGACGCTGATAGTAGTGTTACTATCTACAAAGCTCGACTTGTTGAAAAAGGTTTTTGACAAAGTTCAAGGTGTTGACTACGATGAGATTTTCTCACTCGTATCGATGCTTAAGTCTGTCCGAATCATGTTAGCAATTGCCACATTTTATGAAATCTAGCAAATGGATGTCAAAACTACATTCTTTAATGAATTTATTAAAAAAGAGTTGTATATGATGCAACAAGAAGGTTTTGTCAATCCTAAAGGTGGTAACAAAATATGCAAGCTCCAGTGATCCATCTATGGACTGGTGCAAGCATCTCAGAGTTGGAATATACGCTTTGATAAGTTGATCAAAGCATATACTTTTATACAGACTTGCGGTGAAGCCTGTATTTATAATAAAGTGAGTGGGAGCACTACAGCCTTTCTGATAATTATATGTGAGTAACATATTGTTGATCAGAAATGATGTAGAATTTTTTCTGGAAAGCATAAAGAAGTATTTTAAAGGAGTTCTTTAAAAGAAAGACCTCAGTAAAAGCTACTTAAATATTGAGTGTCAAGATCTATTGAGATAGATCAAAATGCTTCATAAGATTTTTCAATGACCACATACCTTGACAAGATTTTGAAGTAGTTCAAAATGGAACAGTCAAATAAGGAGTTCTTGCATGTGTTGTAAGGTGTTAAGTTGAGTAAGACTCAAAACCCGACCATGGTAGAAAATAGAAGAAGAATGAAAAGTCATTCCCTATGCCTCAGTCATAGGTTCTATAAAGTATGCTATGCTGTGTACTAGACCTATTGTATACCTTGCTCTGAGTTTGGCAAGGGTGTACAATTTTTGATCTAGAAGTAGATCACTAGACAGCGGTCAAGAATATCCTTAGTAAGGACTAAGGAAATATTTCTCGATTATGGAGGTGATAAAAGAGCCCGTCGTAAAGAGTTACATCGGTGCAAGCTTTTACACCAATCCAGATGACTCTAAGTCTCAATCTGGATACATATTGAAAGTGGGAGCAATTAGCTAGAGTAGCTCCGTGCAGAGCATTGTAGACATAGAATATTTGCAAAATACATACGGCTCTGAATGTGATAGATCCATTGACTAAACTTCTCTCACGAGCAAAACATGCTCATACCTTAGTACTCTTTGGGTGTTAATCACATAGCAATGTGAACTAGATTATTGACTCTAGAAAACCCTTTGGGTGTTGATCACATGACGATGTGAACTATGGGTATTAATCACATACAGATGTGAATATTGGTGTTAAATCACATGGTGATGTGAACTAGATTATTGACTCTAGTGCAAGTGGGAGACTGAAGGAAATATGCCCTAGAGGCAATAATAAAGTTATTATTTATTTCCTTATATCCTGATAAATGTTTATTATTCATGCTAGAATTGTATTAACTGGAAAAATAATACATGTGTGAATACATAGAAAAATATAGTGTCACTAGTATGCCTCTACTTGACAAGCTCGTTGAATCAAAGATGGTTAAGTTTCCTAGCCATTGACATGAGTGTTCATTTGATTAACGGGGTCACATCATTAGAGAATGATGTGATTGACTTGACCCATTCCGTTAGCTTAGCACTTGATCGTTCAGTATGTTGCTATTGCTTTCTTCATGACTTATACATGTTCCTATAACTATGATATTATGTAACTCCCGTTTACCGGAGGAACACTTTGTGTGCTACCAAACGTCACAACGTAACTGGGTGATTATAAAGGTGCTCTCCAGGTGTCTCCGAAGGTACTTGTTGAGTTGACGTATTTCAAGATTAGGATTTGTCACTCCGATTGTCGGAGAGGTATCTCTAGGCCCTCTCGGTAATGCATATCACTATAAGCCTTGCAAGCAATGTGACTAATGAGTTAGTTGCAGGATGATGCAATTCATAACGAGTAAAGAGACTTGCCAGTAACGAGATTGAACTAGGTATTGAGATACCGACGATCGAATCTCGGGCAAGTAACATACCGATGACAAAGGGAACAACGTATGTTGTTATATGCGGTTTGACCGATAAAGATCTTCGTAGAATATGTGGGAGCCAATATGAGCATCCAGGTTCCGCTATTGGTTATTGACCGGAGACGTGTCTCGGTCATGTCTACATAGTTCTCGAACCCATAGGGTCCGCACGCTTAAAGTTTAATGATGGTTATATTATGAGTTTATGTGTTTTGATGTACCGAAGGAGTTCGGAGTCCCGGATGAGATCGGGGACATGACGAGGAGTCTCGAAATGGTCAAGACATAAAGATCGATATATTGGATGACTATATTCGAACATCGGAAAGGTTCCGAGTGATTCGGGTATTTTTCGAAGTACCGGAGAGTTACGAGAATTCGTATTGGGCCTTAATGGGCCATGCGGGAAAGGAGAGAAAGGCCCCAAGGGTGGCCGCACCCCTCCCCATGGACTAGTCCGAATTGGACTAGGGAAGGGGGCGGCCCCTTCCTTTCTTCTCCTTCTTCCTTCCCTTCTTCTACTCCAACAAGGAAAGGAGGAGTCCTACTCCCGGTGGGAGTAGGACTCCCCCCTTTGCGCGCCCTCCTCCTAGGCCGGCCACCTCCCCCCTTGCTCCTTTATATACTGGGGCAGGGGGGCACCTCTAAACAACAACAATTGATCCCTTGGATCTCTTAACCGTGTGCAGTGCCCCCCTCCACCATAATGCACCTCGATAATATTGTTGCGGTGCTTAGGCGAAGCCCTGCGTTGGTAGAACATCATTATCATCACCACACCATCGTGCTGACGGAACTCTCCCTCAAAGCTCGGCTGGATCGGAGTTCGAGGGACGTCATCGAGCTGAACGTGTGCTGAACTCGGAGGTGCCGTGCGTTCGGTACTTGATCGGTCGGATCGTGAAGACGTACGACTACATCAACCGCGTTGTGCTAATGCTTCCGCTTTCGGTCTACGAGGGTACATGGACAACACTCTCCCCTCTCGTTGCTATGCATCACCATGATCTTGCGTGTGCGTAGGAAATTTTTGAAATTACTACGTTCCCCAACACCAAACTCTAAACCTTCAAATGAAATTATGTTTTGTATGCTCGAGTCGCTCATGTAGCAACTAGGGCTGTCTATATCTTCCATGCTAGGTGGGTTATTCTCACGATGAGTGGACTTCATACATCATTCACGAGAAAATGGCTGGTAACCAGGATTCCCAGTCCCATGCTCAAATCAAATCAAAATAATTACAAACAAAACTCCCCCAGGATTGTTGTTAGTTGGACGGTGCCCGTTGTTTCGGACCAGCCGTGGAATGTGCTTGTTGGTGGTGGGGGAGTATAAACTTTACCATTCTGTTTGGGAACTGCCTATAATGTATGTAGCATGGAAGATATCGAGATCTCTTGGTTGTTATGTTGACAATGAAAGCATACCGCTCAAAATATTACTTATCTCTGTTTCAAAAACTCGAGCTCTGGCACCTCTGTAAATCCCTGCTTCCCTCTGCGAAGGGCCTATCTATTTACTTTTATGTTTACTCATCATCCTCTTATAAAAAGCACCAATTAGTGAGCACCACTGTCATTTGTATGCGTTGTTATTAATAGATATTGAGTATGACTGTGACTGGATCTCTTTTGCCTTGAATTACAATGTCTAGTCAGTCCTTGATCTTCATTGGTGCTTTGCATTTATGTTTTGCGATCTCAGAAAGGGCTAGCGAGATACCATCATGTTATATCATATCATGATTGTTTTGAGAAAGTGTTGTCATCTGAGATTTATTATTATTGCTCGCTAGTTGATTATGCCATTGATATGAGTAAACGTGAGACCTAAATGTTATTGTGAATATGGTTAGTTCATAATATTTGCTGAAAACTTGAATGTTGGCTTTAAATATTTGCAACAACAAGATCAAACAGAGTTTGTAAAAGTTATTCTTTATCACTTTCAGTTTGTCAGCTGAATTGCTTGAGGACAAGCAATGGGTTAAGCTTGGGGAGTTGATACGTCTCCAACGTATATACTTTTCCAAACTCTTTTTCCCTTGTTTTGGACTCTAATTTGCATGATTTGAATGGAACTAACCCGGACTAGCATTGTTTTCAGCAATATTGCCATGGAGTTATTTTTGTGCAGAAATAGAAGTTCTCGGAATGACCTTAAACTTCACTGAGATCAGTTTTGGAATAAATAAAAAATATTGGCAAAAGAATCAACAGAAGGTGACCCACACCCTGGCTGCAGGGCGCGCCCTCTGTCCTTGTGGGCCCCCTGGACCTCCACCAACCTCAACTCCAACTCCATATATTCACGTTCGGAGAGAAAAAACAGAGAGAAGGATTCATCACATTTTATGATATGGAGTCTCCGCCACCTCATGTTCTTCCTCGGGAGGGCAGATTTGGAGTCCGTTTTGGGCTCCGGAGAGGGAAAATCGTCGTCGTCATCATCATCAACCATCCTCCATCACCAATTTCATGATGCTCAGTGTCGTGCGTGAGTAATCCCATCGAAGGCTTGCTGGACGGTGATGGGTTGGATGAGATCTACTATATCTAAATAGGGGCTCCCCACTACCTGATTTTCCTGCATTCTCATGCGTCCACGTCACTACAATTATTTCCAGTCGTTTGATTGACCATGTATGGCTCAGATCTGTAGTTGATTCCCCCGTCACCCCATGCTTCCTTCGGTTGACTCCTCCTTCCTTGACCCACGGAAGCGGAAGCGAACCCCTCCTTCAATCCAATTGAAACGTGCGTTGGGATCCCTCCTCATTCCTCATCTCCTGTTCCTCATCTCCCATATGACGATCTCTCTCACCCCAAAGGACACCCACCCAGCGATGGACGCATCTGAATTTACCATGTAATCAAGTTAGTTTTGTTAGGGTTTGATCCCTAGTATCCATTATGTTCTAAGATTGATGTTGCTATGACTTTGCTATGCTCAATGCTTGTCACTAGGGCCCGAGTGCCATGATTTCAGATCTGAACCATTTATGTTTTCATGAATATATGTGAGTTCCTGATCCTATCTTGCAAGTTATAGACACCTACTACATGTTATGATCCAGCAACCCCGGAGTGACAATAGTCGAGACACTTCCCGGTGATGACCGTAGTTTGAGGAGTTCATGTATTCACTAAGTGCTAATGCTTTGATCCAGTGCTCTATTAAAAGGAGGCCTTAATATCCCTTAGTTTCCAATAGGACCCTGCTGCCACGGGAGGGTAGGACAAAGATGCCATGCAAGTTCTTGTCCATAAGCACGTATGACTACATTCAGAATACATGCCTACATTATATTGATGTATTGGAGCTAGTTCTGTGTCACCCTAGGTTATAACTGTTGCATGATGAATGCCATCCGACATAATTATCCATCATTGATCCATTGCCTATGAGCTCGTTTCATATTGATCTTTGCTAAGTTACTTTTCCATTGCCACTGTTACGATTGCTACAAAACTACTACTGTTACGTTTGCCACCGTTACCGCTACTTCCATATTACTTTGCTACTAAATACTTTGTTGTAGATATTAAGTCTTTCGGGTGTGGTTGAATTGAAAACTCAGCTGCTAATACTTGAGAATATTATTTGGCTCCCCTTGTGTAGAATCAATAAATTCGGGTTGAATACTCTACCCTCAAAAACTATTGTGATCCCCTATACTTGTGGGTTATCAGATGACCCCGCTGGCCTCCCTTTCGCCACTCGGCCCACCAGGTCCTACATCGAGGGGTGAGCGAACACAGAAAGGGCATGCATGCGCCTGTGGCGAGGGTGGCGGCACGGGCGGGGGACATAGGGGCTCCATACCCTAGCAGGCGACGTCGAGCAGCTCAGCGACCCGGTTGAGCAAAACAGCATGGTTACCACTGGCGGGGCGATAGCACAATAATTCACGTGCTGCAAGGAGCGCGTCCTCCATGCCCGTTAGCTCCCGCACAACATGGAGGGATGACGCCGCGGTGATGCTAGCAGAAGGCGAGGAGGCACACCCGCTGCATGGCGTGGGGGGTGATGTCGATGAATCATGCTGTTGGCGACGGTGTGACAAGGAAGGTGGGGCACGGGGAGAGACGTCACGACCGTGTGGTGCTGTCTGATCGGAGCATGCAGCCCACCGCTCGGCGCGGGCTGGGCTAGCCCTCGTCATGGGAGTGATGAAGTGGGACAGAGCAGAACTCGACGGAGGATCTCGACACGCCCCTACCTGGCGCGCCAAATGTCGGATTCAGGGCTCTGCAGACCCAAGAAGGTTTGAACTCTGGGGTGTTTGCGAAGATCAACCTCTAGAGCTTAGAGCTCGTCGCCCCACAGCCTAGCCTAGCCGGATTCAGCAAGGAAGAAGGTGAACATGACAGTTTACCCAGGTTCGGGCCACCTTGCGGTGTAAGACCCTACTCCTGCTTTGTGGTGGATTGGCCTCACGAGGGGCTGATGATGAACTAGTACAGCAGACGTACAGCCTCGCAGGGGCTGTTCTGGTGAGGGTGGAAAGGGTTCCATCCCTCTCTACGGTGGTGGCTAGCCTATTTTATAGTGGCCTTGGTCCTCTTCCCCCAAAACTTAGGCGGGAAGGGATCCCACAACGGCCAATTTGGAAGGGGGCAAGAAGTACATTTAATCCTGAAAAAAGGTGGTCTTCGCCTGCAAAGCTTCTGGTCATGGCGCAGCAGTGGGCTCGGTGATGACCTCCGTCCTACTGAGCCTATGGTCTTGGTCTTGTAGCACCGAAATGGAAATTGCTACCTCTTGAGCACTGCGTTGGTTTTCCCTTGAAGAGGAAAGGGTGATGCAGCAAAGTAGCGTAAGTATTTCCCTCAGTTTTTGAGAACCAAGGTATCAATCCAGTAGGAGGCTCCACACAAGTCCCTCGTACCTACACAAACAAACAAGAACCTCGCAACCAATGCGATAAAGGGGTTGTCAATCCCTTCACGGTCACTTGTGAAAGTGAGATCTGATAGAGATAATAAGATAAAATAAATATTTTTGGTATTTTTATGATATAGATTGAAAAGTAAAGATTGCAAAATAAAGTAGATTGGAAACTTATATGATGGAAAATAGACCCGGGGGCCATAGGTTTCACTTGATGCTTCTCTCAAGATAGCATAAGTATTACGGTGGGTGAACAAATTACTGTCGAGCAATTGATAGAAAAGTGCATAGTTATGAGAATATCTAGGCATGATCATGTATATAGGCATCACATCCGCAACAAGTAGACCGACTCCTGCCTGCATCTACTACTATTACTCCACACATCGACCGCTGTCCAGCATGCATCTAGAGTATTAAGTTCATAAGAGCAGAGTAACGTATTAGGCAAGATGACATGATGTAGAGGGATAAAGTCAAGCAATATGATATAAACCCCATCTTTTTATCCTTGATGGCAACAATAAAATGCATGCCTTGCTACCCCTGCTATCACTGGGAAAGGACACCGCAAGATTGGACCCAAAGCTAAGCACTTCTCCCATTGCAAGAAAGATCAATCTAGTAGGCCAAACCAAACTGATAATTCGAAAAGACTTGCAAAGATAACCAATCATACATAAAAGAATTCAGAGGAGATTCAACTATTTCTCATAGATAAACTTGATCATAAACCCACAATTCATCGGCTCTCGACAAACACACCGCAAAAAGAATTACATCGAATAGATCTCCAAGAAGATCGAGGAGAACATTGTATTGAGATTCAAAGAGAGAGAACAAGCCATCTGGTTAATAACTATGGACCTGAAGTTCTATGGTAAACTACTCTCAACTCATTGGAGAGGCCTTGGCGATGATCTAGAAGCCCTCCGTGATTGATTCCCCCTCCGGCGGAGCGCCGAAAAAGGCTCCAAGATGGGATCTCACGGGTACAAAAGGTTGCGGTGGTGGAAATAGGGTTTCATGGTGCTCCTGTATGTTTCCGGGGTACGTAGATATATATAGGTGAAGGAAGTCGGTCAGTGGATCCACGAGGGGCCCATGAGGGTGGGGGGCGCCCACCCCCCTAGGGCGCACCCTGCACCTTCGTGGCCGCCTCGGCTGCTTCTTGACGTCCACTCCAAGTCTCCTGGATTGCGTTTGTTCCAAAAAGATCTCTCCTTAAGGTTTCATTCTGTTTGGACTCCATTTGATATTCCTTTTCTTCAAAACACTGAAATAGGCAAAAAAACTGCGATTCGGGTTGGGCCTCCGGTTAGTAGGTTAGTCCCAAAAATGATATTAAAGTGTATAGTAAAGCCCATAAACATCCAAAACGGGTAATATAATAGCATGGAACAATCAAAAATTATAGATACATTCGAGACGTATCAAGCATCCCCAAGCTTAATTCCTGCTCGTCCTCGAGTAGGTAAACAATAAAAACAAAAAAAATTATGTGGAATGCTACCTAGCATATTTCTCAATGTAATTTTCTTTATTGTGGCATGAATGTTCAGATCCAAATGATTCAAGATAAAAGTTCATATTGACATAAAAATAGTAATACTTCAAGCATACTAACAAAGTAATCATGTCTTCTCAAAATAACATGGCCAAAGAAAGTTATCCCTACAAAATCATATAGTCTGGCTATGCTCTATATTCATCACACAAAATATTGAAATCGTGCACAACCCCGGTTTTAGCCAAGCAATTATTTCATACTTTAGTATTCTCAAACTTTTTCAATCTTCACGCAATACATGAGCGTGAGCCATGGACATAGCACTATTTGTGGAATAAAATGGTCGTTATGGAGAGGACAAAAAGGAGAAGATAGTCTCACATCAACTAGGCTTATCAACGGGTTATGGAGATGCCCATTAATAGATATCAATGTGAGTGAGTGAGTAGGGATTGCCATGCAATAGATGCACTAGAGCTATAAGTGTATGAAAGCTCAAAAAGAAACTAAGTGGGTGTGCATCCAACTTGCTTGCTCACGAAGACCTAGGGCATTTTGAGTAAGCCCATCATTGAAATATACAAGCCAAGTTCTATAACGAAAAATTCCCACTAGTATATGAAATTGACAACATAGGGGACTCTCTATTATGAAGATCATGGTGCTACTTTGAAGCACAAGTGTGGAAAAAGGATAGTAACATTGTCCCTTCTCTCATTTCTCTCATTTTTTTATTTTGGTGGGCTTCTTTGGCCTCTTTTTTAATTTGGGATTCTTTGGCCTCTTTTATTTTTCATAAAGTCTGGAGTCTCATCTTGACTTCTGGGGGAATAATTGTCTACATCATCCTTTCCTCACTTGGGACAATGCTCTAATAATGAAGATCATCACACTTTTATTTACTTACAACTCAATACTTAGAACAAAATATGACTCTATGTGGATGCCACCGGCGGTATACCAGGATATGCAATGAATCAAGAGTGACATGTATGAAAGAATTTTGAATGGTGGCCTTGCCACAAATACAATGTCAATTACATGATCATGCAAAAGCTGTGACGCCCGGGTATATAGGCTACAGTAATCTCACGTTAATGTTGCCACATCACCTCGGTTATTGTTGCTAATCTCCCATTAGTTCGAAACCGATTCTAATTCAAAATTCAAAATCAAGCAAGCAATAAAAGTTTTCAAATATTAAAACTAAATTGTTCAATAAATAGTAGATAAATCAGAGGCTATGATAAAATTGTAAACAACATTGTTGAAATTTGATAAGTGACTAAAACAACCTCAAACAACGGCTGAAAACATTATTTAATAACCTTTTTATTAATACAAAATAAATATGAAATGATATTTACCCCAAACTAGTTTTTGGTGGTAGGATATATTGTGCTGTGATTTGTGGGCCAGCTCTCATATTTTACAAAACTCATTTGGTGCCCAAACAATTAGCCAAAACAAAAAAAATGTAAAATAAGAAAAAGTAAAGAAAACAAAACAAACAAACAAAAAAGGAAAAGGAAAACCCCCTCGGCCCAATTGGGCCACGGCCCAACTGGCTGGCCCACTGGCCCATCCCCGCCCTGGCCTATATGGCCTGTCGTGCCCGAACCCTAGCCACGACCCCCACAATCCCCACCACACTTTCCTCACTCGCTCTCTCCCTTCCCTCACGATCTGGATCGGGGGAAACGCCGCCCCGATCCCGTTGCCCCCGAGCCCGACGCTGCCCCGCCGTCGCCGGGCTGCGAACCCGTCGCTGTTCGCTACCTCCGGCGCCGTCCCGCCACCGCCGCTGGACCATGTCGCCGTTGCCTCCTCGCCCCTCCTCTTCCTCGCGCGACGCCCTCCTGAAGACGCGGCCACACCTCGTCGCTCGTCGCCGACCCCGTCGATGGCGCCCATCCCTGACGCCGTCACCTCACCGCCGTCGCCTGGAGCTGCCACACCGTCCCCGGACCTCGTCGCCGCCTCGCCGTCCTCCTCCTCGTCTCCTCCTCGCCGGACCACCCCGCGCACGCTGCCCGAACCCTACGAACCCCCGTGAGGCCCTCCCTCCCTTCTCCTCTGCTCCCGTCGCCATGCACCGCTCCTAGTCGCCGCTGGACACCTGCACCTCGACGCGCCTGGGGCATGCCTCGCCGAGTCACCCGCGCCCCTATCCCGCCTCGCCACGCGCGCTCGCACCCGGATCCACTGGCCTCTCCGGCCGCCGACGCCCGCTCGCGGCTGCCGCCGCCCTGCACCGTCCCGCTGCCTCCCTGCGCCACCATGGCCGCCGTCCCAACTGCTCCGCCCATGGCCATTCCCCACTGCCGCCTCCTGCCCGGCGCACCTCATCGCGGTTGTCGGCGCCCGGCACCTCCACTGGCTTGGGCAGGCGCCCAAATGGGCTGACGCCCGCAGCGCCCACGCCCGTGAGCCCGCGCCCGAACAGCTAAGGCCTCTGGGCCTATGAGGAAAGGGACCCATCCCAGAACGTTTGTTAAAAAATGAAATTAAGTAATAACTTAATTAAGTTAATTAATCTAGTTTAATTAAACTTAATTAACCTAATCATTTATCTAACTAATTAAACCTGATTAGTGGTCTCAGCCTATGACATGCAGGACCCACGCGTCAGTTTGACCAAGTCAACTGACTATTGACTACTGACATCACTGTGATGTCATGCTTGTGTCATCGTTCACTATTCTGGATAATGTTGGATTTAAATAAATAATTAAAATCAGAAAATGATTAAAACTTTAGAAAATCATATAAAATAATTCGTAACTCGGATGAAAATACTTTTTACATGAAAGTTGCTCAGAATGACGAGACGAATCCGGATACGCAGCCCGTTCGTCCGTCACACATCCCTAACATATCGAACACATAACTTTCCCCCTCCGGATCGCCTGTCTGAAAACGCGAAACACTGGGGATACTTTCCCGGATGTTTCCGCCTTTCGCCGGTATCACCTACTACCGCGTTAGGGCACACCTAACCCCGCTCATTGTCATGTCATGCGTCGTCATGCTTATGTTTGCATTGTATTTACTGTTTCTTCCCCCCTCTTCTCTCGGTAGACTACGAGACCGACACTGCTGCTGCCTAGTTCGACTACGGTGTTGACGACCCCTCCTTCTTGCTAGAGCAACCAGGCAAGCCCCCCCCTTGATCACCAGATATCGGCTATTCTTCTCTATATTGCTTGCATTAGAGTAGTGTAGCATGTTACTGTTCGGTTACTCCTATTCTGTTGCATAGCCTGTCATTGTTGCTACAGTCGTTGATACCTTACCCGCAATCCTAAATGCTTAGTATAGGATGCTACCTTATCATCATTGGCCCTACATTCTTGTCAGTCTGCCTTGCTATATTATCGGGCCGTGATCACTTGGGAGGTGATCACGGGTATATACTATACATATATACATACTATACAGATGGTGACTAAAGTCGGGTTGGCTCGTTGAGTACCCGCAAGTGATTCTGATGTGGGGGCTGAAAGGACAGGTGGCTCCATCCCGGTAGAGGTGGGCCTGGGTTCCCGACGGCCCCCGACTGTTACTATGTGGCTGAGCGACAGGGCAGGTTGAGACCACCTAGGCGAGAGGTGGGCCTGGCCCTGGTCGGTGTCCGCGGTTACTTCATAATAACACGCTTAACGAGATCTTGGTATTTGATCAGAGTCTGGCCACTAGCCTATACGCACTAACCAACTACGCGGGAACAGTTATGGGAACTCGACGTCGTGGTATCAGACGAAGCCTTCTTGACGTCAGCGACTGAGCGGCACGCGCCGGATTGGACTGGAACGCCTGCTCTTGTATTAGGGAGGCTAGGTCTTCTTTCGGCCGCCCTCGCAATGTGAAGGTGTGCAATTGGCGATGGGCCCATACCCCTACGCCATAGGAGTTAGACCGGCATGCTGACCTCTCTGTTGAGCCTAGGTGGGGCTGCGACGTGTTGATCTTCCGAGGCCGGGCATGACCCAGGAAAGTGCGTCCGGCCAAATGGGATCGAGTGTGTTGGGTTATGTGGTGCACCCCTGCAGGGAAGTTTATCTATTTGAATAGACGTGTCCCTCGGTAAAAGGACGACCCAGAGTTGTACCTTGACCTTATGACAACTAGAACCGGATACTTAATAAAACACACCCAGACAAGTTCCACAGACAACCCGGTGATCGCTTTTCCACAGGGCGATGAGGGGAGGATCGCCGGGTAGGATTATGTTATGTGATGCTACTTGGAGGACTTCAATCTACTCTCTTCTACATGCTGCAAGACGGAGGCTGCCAGAAGCGTAGCCTTCGATAGGACTAGCTATTCCCCTCTTATTCTAGCATTCTGCAGTTCAGTCCATCGATATTGCCTCTTTACACATATACCCATGCATATGTAGTGTAGATCCTTGCTTGCGAGTACTTTGTATGAGTACTCACGATTGCTTTTCTCCCTCTTTTCCCCCTTTCCCTTCTACCTGGTTGTCGCAACTAGATGCCGGAGCCCAGGAGCCAGATGCCATCGTCGACGACGACTCTTACTACACTGGAGGTGCCTACTACTACATGCAGGCTGCTGACGACGACCAAGAGTAGTTTAGGAGGATCCCAGGCAGGAGGCTTGCACCTCTTTCGATCTGTATCCCAGTTTGTGCTAGCCATCTTATGGCAACTTGTTTAACTTATGTCTGTACTCAGATATTGTTGCTTCCGCTGACTCGTCTATGATAGAGCAATTGTATTCGAGCCCTCGAGGCCCCTGGCTTGTATTATGATGCTTGTATGACTTATTTTATTTTAGAGTTGTGTTGTGATATCTTCCCATGAGTCCCTGATCTTGATCGTACATGTTTGCGTGTATGATTAGTGTACGATTGAATCAGGGGCGTCATAAAAGCAATATGACAATGATGGAGTGTGTCATAATAAACGGAACAGTGGAAAGTTGCATGGCAATATATATCGGAATGGCTATGGAAATGCCATAATAGGTAGATATGGTGGCTGTTTTGAGGAAGGTATATGGTGGGTGTATGGTACCGGCAAAAGTTGTGCGGCAGAAGAGAGGCTAGCAATGGTGAAAGGGTGAGAGTGCGTATAATCCATGGACTCAACATTAGTCAATAACTCACATACTTATTGCAAAAATCTACAAGTAATCAAAAAAAGTACTACATGCATGCTCCTAGGTAAGGGTTGGTAGGTGTTAACCATCGCACGATCCCGACCTCCACACATAAGGAAGTCCATCAATAAATAAATCATGCTCCATCTTCATCACATAACGGTTCACCATACGTGCATGCTACGGGAATCACAAACTTTAACACAAGTATTCCTCAAATTCACAATTACCCAACTAGCATGACTCTAATATTACCATCCTCATATCTCAGAACAATCATCAAGCATCAAACTTCTCATAGTATTGAATGCACTTTCTATGATCGTTTTTATTATACCCAACTTGGATGCTCATCATTCTAGGACCAATTTTATAACCATAGCAAAACCATGCTGTTCTAAAAGACTCTCAAAATAATATAAGTGAAGCATGAGAGATCAATATTTTCTACAAAATAAAACCACCGACGTGCTCTAAAAAGATATAAGTGAAGCACTAGAGCAAAATTGTCTGGCTCAAAAGATATAAATGAAGCACATAGAGTATTCTAATAAATTTCAAATCATGTGTGTCTCTCGCAAAAGGTGTGTACATCAAGCATGATTGTGGTAAACTAAAAAGCAAAGACTCATATCATACAAGACGCTCCAAGCAAAATGCATATCATGTGGTGAATAAAAATATAGCCCCAAGTAAAGTTACCGATAAACGAAGACGAAAGTGGGGATGCCTTCCTGGGCATCCCCAAGCTTAGGCTTTTGGTTGTCCTTGAATTATCTTGGAGTGCCATGGGCATCCCCAAGATTAGGCTCTTGCCACTCCTTATTCCATAGTCCATCAAATCTTTACCCAAAACTTGAAAACTTCACAACACAAAACTCAATAGGAAATCTCATGAGCTCTGTTAGTGCAAGAAAGAAAAACCACCACTTAAGGTTCTGTAATGAACTCATTCTTTATTTATATTGGGGTTAAACCTACTGTATTCCAACTTCTCTATGGTTCATACCCCCCGATACTAGCCATAGATTCATCAAAATAAGCAAAGAACACACGAAAAACAGAATCTGTCTAAAACAGAACAGTCTATAGAAATCTGTAACTTTCGAATACTTATGGAACTCTAAAAACCATACAATAATAGGAAGTCTTAGGAAATTTTTATATTGATCTACTGAAAAAAGAATCAACTACAAATCACGTTTATGTGATTTATTAAAATTATTATTGTGCTCGCAAAAGTTTCTGTTTTTCAGCAAGATCAAATTAACTTTCACCCAGGATGATCCTATAGGTTCTACTTAGAACAAACACTAATTGAAACATAAAACCACATCTAAACAGAGGCTCGATGAATTATTTATTACTAAACAGGAGCAAAAATCAAGGAACAAAAATAAAATTGGGTTGCCTCCCAACAAGCGCTATCGTTTAACGCCCCTAGCTAGGCATAAAAGTGAGAATAGATCTAAGTATTGCCATAATAATAAGATAAATCATGAAAACTCATCTCATATTCCCTACATTCAGCAGCAAGTTTTCTTTGTGACAAGCAAAAGTAATCAAAAGGGCTAAATTTAATGGGAAAGAAGTCCCCAAGATCAAGCTCGGGAGGTATGGGTTCCTCCTTTGGCCCTTCATATTGCACAACCAATTCATCATTATAAGCATTCTTTTGGCAGAAAGTCATGATCCTATACTCAAGAGAAAATCCTAACTCATTGTTTTGAATTGCAAAATCATTATTAAGTTCGGAAATTCTATCAACTAGAACATAGGTCGGAACCTTTTTTAAGGTTTTCATTAAAAGCAGCATAATCTAGAGATTGTAAACGCATTATGTCCTCTTGATTGAAGAGGATTGCCTCTATGGGAGGACGGCCAGCGTCCACCCTATAGTGCACAAATATTTCTTTGGCTTGTTTTATTATGAATCTGAACTCATGGGCCAAAAAGATAGTAGCTGCACGCTTAAGAGAAGAATGCTCAATATTGGAAACATCTAGGAAAATCCTTTGTATGCAAGGATGCATATGCATAAACTTTCTTTCAAGTTCAACTATAAGCAAGGATATAGCATCCGCAAGACTACTAGTTCTATGAAGAATAGATCCACCCATAGCGGGCAAAGCACCTGCACAAGTAAAGAAATCTCGAATGACCCCTTTTCCAATAATATTACCACTACCGATTCGAAACTTTTTAGTATGTAAGATGGGTGGTTCTCCAATAGGATCATCAAAAGCATCAAAGTTTCCCATGTTATTACTATTGTCCTTATCAATGATAAGCTCCCTAGTTTCAGACATAGCGGCAGAAAATACGAGGAACAAGCGAAAAAGAGAGGCGAACGGAAAAGAGAGGGCGAATAAAATGGCAAGGGTGAAGTGGGGGAGAGGAAAACGAGAGGCAAATGGCAAATAATGTAATGCGAGGGAGATGAGTTTGTGATTGGTACTTGGTATGTCTTGACTTGTGCAAAGGCCTCCTCGGCAACGGCGCCAGAAATTCTTCTTGCTACCTCTTGAGCACTGCATTGGTTTTCCCTTGAAGAGGAAAGGGTGATCCAGCAAAGTAGCGTAATTATTTCCCTCAGTTTTTGAGAACCAAGGTATCAATCCAGTAGGAGGCTCCACGCAAGTCCCTCGTACCTACACAAACAAACAAGAACCTTGCAACCAACGCGATAAAGGGGTTGTCAATCCCTTCACAACTTGTGAAAGTGAGATCTAATAGAGATAATAAGATAAGATAAATATTTTTGGTATTTTTATGATATAGATTGAAAAGTAAGATTGCAAAATAAAGTAGATTGGAAACTTATATGATGGAAAATAGACCCGGAGGCCATAGGTTTCACTAGTGGCTTCTCTCAAGATAGCATAAGTATTACGATGGGTGAACAAATTATTGTCGAGCAATTGATAGAAAAGTGCATAGTTATGAGAATATCTAGGCATGATCATGTATATAGGCATCACGTCCGCAACAAGTAGACCGACTCCTGCCTGCACCAACTACTATTACTCCACACATCGACCGCTATCCAGCATGCATCTAGAGTATTAAGTTCATAAGAACAGAGTAACGCATTAGGCAAGATGACATGATGTAGAGGGATAAACTCAAGCAATGTGATATAAACCCCACCTTTTTATCCTCGATGGCAACAATAGAATACGTGCCTTGCAACCCTTTCTGTCACTGGGAAAGGACACCGCAAGATTGAACCCAAAGCTAAGCACTTCTCCCATTGCAAGAAAGATTAATCTAGTAGGCCAAACCAAACTGATAATTCGAAGAGACTTGCAAAGATAACCAATCATACATAAAAGAATTCAGATGAGATTCAAATATTTCTCATAGATAAACTTGATCATAAACCCACAATTCATCGGATCTCGACAAACACACGGCAAAAAGAGTTACATCGAGTAGATCTCCAAGATGATCGAGGTGAACATTGTATTGATATTCAAAGAGAGAAAAGAAGCCATCACTACAAAAAAAAAGACACATCGGTGACATGTTGGGCCGAACGAAAAAAAAATTGTCATACATATGACACTTCTATTACGATAATTGTGACAAAACCCGGTATCATCATAGATGTGGTGGGCTCCTACTTCTATGACAAAAAATCATGACAGAAAATGGGCTTTTCGTCCTGGGCGGGCTGGAGACGCAGCTGCATGACATTCTTTGGGCCATCCATGACGGAAAAAACAGTGGTAGAAGCGAGGGCGAGGAAAATTTCGGGGAGTTCCCGGTTACGGTGGGAGGTCGCGGGCCGAGCGATGCACGTTTCTCTCGTACACGTACGTGCGTGTATGTGAGGCGTTGGCTCTAACTGAACCCGAGCGAGGCGTTGGGCTCTAACTGAACCCGAGCGATTGCACTACAGGCTAGGCGTTACTAAACCCAAGCGATCGATCGATGGCTGTTAACTGAACCCGATCGAGCGATTCCTTCGCTACTGCTACTAACTGAAGCCGATCGATTGGATGAACAGTGAATGTTGCGGGGGGGGGTTGGATGAACAGTGAGCGGTGGGGGTGGATGCAAGACCCCGTGGCGTTGCCTCTGGATGAACAGGACGACCCCGTGGAGGGCTGGATGAACAGTAGACGGTGGAGGGGTGCCCGTGGAGGGGTGGTTGAACAGTAGCCGTTGGAGTAGCGCGTGGTGGAGGCTGGATGAGCAGGAGCCCGTGGAGGCGGGAGGAGGTCGACGATAGCCCGTGGAGGCTGGAGGAGGTCGACGATAGCCCGTGGAGGCTGGAGGAGGTCGACGGTGGAGATGAACAATATACCGTGGAGTCCCGTTTTGCGGTACGCCACACCCCTCCTGATGAACAGGACCCCTGTTTCGACTGTAGCGCTCCAACACAAGTCCGTTTCATCCGTTTTGCGGTACGCCACACCCCTCCCGATCAACAGGACCCCCGTTTCGACCGTAGCACTCCAACACAAGTCCGTTTCATCCGTTTTGCAGTACGCCACACCCCTCCCGATCAACAAGACCCCCGTTTCGACCGTAGGAGGTCCATTTCCTCCATTTTGCGGTACGCCAGACCCCTCCCGATGAACAGGATCCCCTTTCGAACGTGGTCGGTCGAACACAAGGTCGTTTCCTCCGTTCTACAGTATGCCAGGCCTCGTTTCCATCGCCTGTTCCATCCAAGCCCTCCCGATGAACACGACGACGCATTCCGTTTCGACCCAGCCGGTTGGCACCCCATGAACACGACAACGACGTTTTTTCTTCGTTCCAACCCAGCCATGTACACGAGCCCTGGCCGTACGTATGCGCGAGTAGGCGTTCGAGACCCCGCCCGAATGTACACATATGTGGTCGTATTTTCTTTCTTGCACCCTGGCCGTTGTATGTACGTGTACATGCTACGTGCACGCCTCTACTACGACACGTGCGCACCTCTACTACGACACGTGCGCAACTCTACATCGACCAGTATGTACGTACACGTTCGTGACCAGGATGACAACGCTACGTACGCTTCGACCAAGTGGGTCCCGACTATTAGGAACTTCCTTGCGTGCGAAGATGTAGCTGGTGGGTCCCAGCAGTTAGGGGGGGCGAATCATTTTTTTTGGACACACTTCCTTGCGTGCGAAGATGTAGTTGGTGGGTCCCAGCAGTCAGGGGACGAATCGTTTTTTTAGATGCACTTCCTTGTGTGCGAAGATGTAGCTGGTGGGTCCCAGCAGTCAGGGGGAAATGTTTTTTCATGAAATACGGTGGCCCGTCCGGTGGGTCCCCACTGTCAGGTGGAGGAATAATTTTTTTTCGCGTAATAAGGAGGTACTTCCTTGCTGCGGCTGTGGACCTAGTTGTCAGCCTCTCCACATACAGTCCATGTCCGATGGAAGCCGTTCCTTGACCACGCCGCGCCGAGAGCACCTGGGCGGTGGACGACAGCGAGGCCTAGGAAGGGGACGACGCGGAGCTCGGGGAAGATGAGGTAGTGGATGCCCACGCGTAGAGGAGTACGAGGGTTCACTGGTTCACTGCGGTGTGAGGCTGTCGTCGCCGCAGAATAACAGGGGGTGTGGGTGAGTAGAGGGATGGCCTGGCCAGCGGTGGGAGTAGTAGGGGGCGGTCGGGCCTCTGCCGCATTGCAGCCGGCCACGGGAGGCAGGAGCACGAGGCACGACTGGCGCTGGTTTGGGCGGCTGGAGCAAGAAGACCAGAGGTTGAAGAAGCACTACGACCATTGGATGGACATCGTACGGTCACTGGAGATAGAATCGTGCATATTGACTAAGTTGACAAAGCCCTCCGTCCCCGTCAACTTAGTAGGCCCACAAGTCAGCCTGCCACTATGCTGGGTCCCAGCTAACAAGGGGAGTATTCATTTTTTTTGTGCGTAATAAGGAGGCACTTCCTTGCGTGCGAAGATATAGCTGGTGGGTCCGAGCTGTCAGCGGCGATAACGTTTTTTCGCGAAATACAGAGGCCCTTTCGGTGGGTCCCTGATATCAGGTGGAGGAATCATTATTTTGCGCGTAATAAGGAGGCATTTCCTTGCGTGCGGCCATGGACCCAGCTGTCAGCCTCTCCACATACAGTCCACTTCAGATGCATGTCGGTCGTTGACCACGTTGACTAGACCGCGCCGAGAGCACCAGGACGGTGGACGACGGCGAGGCCTAGGAAGGGAACGACGGGAGGTAGGAAGACTCGGCAGTTGTTTCCCACGCGGAGAGGAGTATGACTTTACAAGGGTTTACTGGTACATCTACCATCGCCGGAGAATAACATCAGGTGTGGGTGAGTAGAGGGATGGCTAGGCCAGCGATGGGAGTACGATGGGGCGGTGAGGCCTGCGCGGCAGCACAGCCGGCCATGGGGAGGAGGCAGCAGGCAGTCCCGCCAGTGCTTGTTTGAGCGGCTGGAGCAGAAAGAGCAGAGATTGAAGAAGCACGACGGCCGTTGGATGGACATCATACGGTCACTGGAGCTAGAATCGTTCATATTGACTAAGTTGACAAAGCCCTCCATCCCCGTCAACTTAGTAGACCCACAAGTCAGCCTACCACCATGGTGGGTCCCAGCTAGCAGGGGGTATTCATTTTTTGTGCGTAATAAGGAGGTACTTCCAGTGGGTCCGAGCTGACAGTGGGGGACGTTTTTTCACGAAATACGATAGTCCATCTGGTGGGTCCTAGCAGTCAGGGGCAAATGTTTTTTTCGCGAAATATGGTGGCCCGTCCGGTGGGTCCCAGCAGTCAGGGGGAAACGTTTTTTTCGTGAAATACTGGAGGCCCGTCCGGTGGGTCCCTGCTGTCAGATGGAGGAATGATTATTTTGCGCGTAATAAGGAGGCACTTCCTTGCGGCTGCCGTGGACCCAGCTGTCAGCCTCTCCACGTACAGTACTCTTCCAATGGAAGTCGGTCGTTGACCACATTGACCACGCCGCGCCGAGAGCACCATGGCGGTGGACGACGGCGAGGCCTAGGAAGGGGACGACGAAGAGCCGGGGAAGACGCGGCAGTGGATGCCCATGCAGAGAGGAGTACGAGGGTTCACTGGTTCGGCTGTGGTGTGAGGCTACCATCGCCGTAGAATAATAGGGGGAGTGGGTGAGTGGAGGGATGGCCTGGCCAGCAGTGGGAGTAGTATGGGGGTCGTGAGGCCTCCGCGGCAGCACAGCCGGCCACGGGAGGCAGGAGCATGCGGCACGACCGGCGCTGCTTTGGGCGGCTGGAGCAAGAAGACCAGAGGTTAAAGAAGCACTACGGCCGTTGGATGGACATCGTTGACCACGCCACGCCGAGAGCACCAGGGCGGTGGACGATGGCAAGGCCTATGAAGGGAACGACACGGAGCCGGGGAAGACACGGCAATGGCTGCCCACGCGGTGGAGAGTACGAGGGTTGACTGGTTTGGCTGCCGTCGCCGAAAAATAACAGGAGGTGTGGGTGAGTAGAGGGATAGACAGGCCAGGGATACGAGTATGATGGAGCCGTGAGGCCTGCCCGGCAGCACAACCGGCCACGGGAGGCGGGAGCGGGCGGTTCCGACGGCGCTGGTTTGGGCAACTGGGGCAGGAAGATCAGAGACTGAAGAAGCACGATTGTCGTGAGATTGACATCTAACGGTCTGACGCTGGTAGAGTCGATTGTTGACTAAGTTTCTTTTTTGAGAAACCTTGTGTACACATGAACTTAGTAGGCCCACAAGTCAGCCTCCAAATATGTGGCAGACAACATAAAGCCCATTTGCTATTTTTTATAATTTGCAGCCCATTTGCTAATTCTTAAGTAATTTATTACAGCCCATTTTCTGCCCAGGACCACGGTCAAAAAGTTCAACCTTATTTTGCATATTTCGGTGGAGTCCGAACTGTTGTAATCCCGAAATGATAAACATTTTTTAAGAACTTATTGATTTGCCAAAAAATCGTTTTGTTTTTGTAAGGAAATAAGACGTGGGACAATTGAGTTGGTTTAAGGGAAAACCAGTGGTAAAAAATCAGCGCTGGGTGGGAAAAAACAACAAAAATAAGGATGTAAATATGAAAAGGGAATTTTATGTGTTTTCAATATAATGATACGTGTATATGAACTAGTAAAACTATAGGTAGAGATTAGAGAACAGATGTAGGACATGCGTTTCAAGAGGAAAATAGAACTGGGCTGTGTGTTTGATTCAGTAAAAAAATTGCCTGCGAATGTTGTAAGACAAAATATAACTAATGCTGGCGGGCCAGAGGCCATTAGATACCTGCTGGATCTTTGTGCCCCATTGTCGTCATGGGCTGGGCCTGTTAAAAACAAAACCAACCCTGGGCAGTCTACAGCCCAGTTGAAACTTGCTCGACCTGAAAAAACAATATACGTGCTCAATAAACGAGAGAATTCTGCAAGTACAGACTGATAACTGGGATGCAGCAGGGATATTGTTTTTTATCGTGATAATAAGTGCATGCACTTGTTTCAAAAAAATTGGAGAACTGGGAATTCAAACGGCAGGTGCTTATGCTACCCATCAAATAAAAATCAGGTGCCTGAAAATTTGTTTCGAAACAAATGATTCAGCTTTATATCCACGTCGACCCTCGGCATGATGGTTGGAAGCAAATGCAAGTTCATACCAAAAGATCGTTAACAACAATACCAACTTGCGGACGACAAGGTAGTACAACTACCAATACCAAACTAACTTATAATCTTTTTACTCCTGGCCCTAGTGTTCGTCTGGTAGAAAATCTTGCAGAGGACCAGCTCCCGCTCCTTCTCTTGCTCCAGGTCCCGAGGTGGTACTGGTGCATCACCCAGTTGGTCCTCTGCTGGTCGAAGTTCTTGTTGGTGTGCAGCACCAGAACCTTTTTTGCTGCCCGTCTGCCGGCCGTTGACCATCACCGGCAAGGTATTGCCGGTCTTGTGCCACATCGCGTGCATGCCGCACTCCGACTGTATCTTGCGACGCGTCCACGTGCCCCTTTTGAACGCCCTGGAATTGCGCTGGAAGAAATGCTTCCTTAGGCCACTCAGTGTGATACCTGCAGTATTGTGGAATACAGGTTTTAGTGTACGTAGTTGGCATTTTCATAACATCTTTGGCATGTTGCAGTCACTTGTTTCACTTTTTATTAACTGTCAAATTGTAATTGCTTCACCAGGTCTGCGTCTAAAAAGAAAAATAGAGCTATAAACAAAGGAATATGTTTGTGCAAGTAGACGGCCGATCGGTGTCTTACCTGGAAGTTTCTCAGGTTGGGTGTAGCATATGCCGTGCTCGCTGTCGATGGTTGGTATGAACAAATCGATGAGAGACTGAAATCTCGCGCTGTCAGCACTCACTTTGGCCTCAAGGTGCTCGATCAGCTCCTGATCCGTGGGATCGAACTTGACGCCAGCCGGCAGCACCGGCCAATCCTTCTTCGACTTGCATCGGTAATTCCAGTTATATGGTACTCAATGTATGATCAATCGACTGTTTTAAGTGAATGATGAAAGATTTCGACAGATAAGTGGTACTCCAAATCTGAAGTCCAGAATACCCGAACACGCCGCCGGGATTCTTGTGTCACCTCACGCGCAGCGTGTTGTCACGTCAATTCAATGTGTGGACATGATGAATAATTTGACCGACGTATACTAGTACTGCTACTGTACTACTTACTAGTCGTATTTAGTGTCACAATTTATACATAGGTTTAACTAACAAGTACGCACTTGAAGCCTAACTGATATATATATATATATGGCTTCTGCACAGCATCTCCATCATCATTATCAGTACATCCTACGCAGGTGAGTTAGGATGCACTTGATCCCAGGAAGGTATCTATCCTTCAAACCAGAGGAGTGCTTCAAACTAACAACAGTACATAATATCCAACAAAAGAGGGTCGTGCTACAGCAGCAGAATACATGGCTCAGTCTAGATATCAGCACGAATCAAGTTGTTCATATTTGCTGTTGGCATGAACCACATCGCCGCATGTCGGGTTTGCAAAAGCCATCCATCGCATGGAAGCTTGATGCCTTTCACACACTGAAGATTATCTGGCAACAAGCTGTGTCGACGAATCTCTGGATATGGTGATTCATGAAACCCATGGTATGATGTGTAAACACAGCCCCCCTCGCGAATGGAAGTTGCATAGCACGATAATCATTGCCGATGATATGATCGATGATTGGTTGGATGATCGGATAATTGAGCCCAAGGAACAAGGAGTGGTTGCCGAGGCTGTAAACCCGCCTCCAGTTGAATACGCCTGGCCCAACGGAGCTGGGATCTTTCTCGAACACGAAGCAGCCATAGCCATCAATGTCACGAACGCCCCACGCATTGTACTGCATGTGGTTTGATGTAATGGTTTGGTCAATTTGGTACGTGCGAATGAGCATCAAATGACCGCCGTCAGCTGAACGAGCGATAAACCACCACCCATCGGCTGGTATGATTCCAGGTCCTGGAATCATGAAGGCCAGCGCATTTGCGTCTGCTGCAACAATTCAAATTGGAGACCAAAAGGACAAAAATAAACAATCATGTTCAGAGTATGTGTGGAATTAAGATTATTATAACAGTGACACATATCATAGACAGAGAATTGCAATGCCGTGGTCATAATCATACCCCAAGTTAAAAAAATAAGCCAATGGCTTTCATATTCTAGCAATATGTCATGGTTCAAACATCATGTAACAATGAGAGGAAAACAGCTATGACAGCGCCTACTCATATTCTACCATAGCACTTACTACTACTGTTCTCATATCAACTCTAAGCAATAACATGCGTTGTTATAAAAATCTTGTAAACGAGAGTAACATATAGCAATCATGATGTTATGCTCATAATATGTATTCTAACAATCATTAGATGCCAATTGTTCTCATATCAACTCTAACAATAACATGTGTGGTCATAAAAATCTAGGAAATGAGAGGAACATATAGCAATGATGTGGTTATAGACATGCTATGTATTCTAAATTTGTAACAAATGAACAGGCAGTCGTATTCATAAGGTAAAGATGAGATGAGATAGAACAATTACACGACGATAGATTCCACCAGTATAGGCAGCCAATCTGTGCGTCAATAGCGTAAACGATGCCATCGCGCACTATAGCATCAGACAGAAATGTTGCCTCAACAGGATTGATGATGAGCCATAACCATGTATGGTGGCCAAATTCCAGATAGATTAATCCCATGTTGAACAAGGCAATGAGCTTGTAATCCATGTAGTCTTCTGATGGTGTGGGCACTTCGCAGATTACAACTTTCTGCAAACAGAGGTCGAGCCAAAAGCTTGACGCGTCTCGTCTGTAGTAGGCAGGAGTGTCCGGCGGGCCGCGAGGCTCGATGGCGGCGGTATCCAACGATGGAAGGGTGATCTCTTGCTGGGTGTAGATATCCACGAGACGCCACGGACTACCGGAGTGGTGGATGAGGATGATCCAGTTGGCCTTCATGCCCGCCCAATAGTGGCCGCGCATGAAGGACAGGTGGACGGGTAGTGGTAGCATGTCGAGGGGTACCACGGCAACCTCCGTAGGATCGCCAAGTCAGTGTTTGGACTACTTGCGAGGATCGGGCATCAGCAAGCAGGGTGTCTTGAAAAGAGTCGGCCTGTTGCAGACGAGTAGACGGTACAAAGACACTGAGCATGCGGCTAGACGGACGGTGTTGAGTAGGTCCATACAATTACAAATCTGCTCCAGGAGAACATCGGGGAGGGAATTCCAATCGTGGCTCTGCGTGTCAGTCGGTTCTGCCATTGGGGTTTTCGGTGCCTGCGAGCCAGTGGGGAAGTGGATTCGGGTGGGCAAGCGAAGAAGCTTCTCCTCGTGTGGCCGAGCAATGAGCGGGGGGATATGGTACGCGCGAGCTACCAAGGAAGATGGCGCGGGCGGGCGAGTAGTGAGCGGGGGTAAATGGTGTGCGGCCGACGATGGGGAAGAGAGGAGGAAGAAGAAGAGAGGAGGAAGAAGAGTGGAATACGGGGAATAAAGTGCATTAAATCTCAATTATACTAGTACTACTACTAGAATATACCGTCCTTCAGAGTGTAAATAATTACACCGATGACATGTAGGTCTACCACAAGAGGTCCCATATGTCAGTTAATGAAGGACAGAGGTGCGTAGGCGTATTTGCGGAAGCGTGCTCTACTGGCAAACATGATGGCAGTACTGGGTAAGGCTGATTTAGTAACACCAACACGCTGGTTCAGCTTATTAATTACGTCTCCCATCTGCTGCAGAGTGTATTGTCACTTCACTGTGAAGACTAGTTGAATAGTTCTCTCTGACCGAGATGGGGAATAATGGATCGCGAGGACTTCCTTTCTACAGTATCCCTATGCCTCTACGCTCACTTCACTCATTTTGCTCCGTACCTAGTCACTTGTTGAAATCTGTAGAAAGACAAATACTCCGTATGTGGGAACAGAGGGAAGCTTTTACTCCGTATTTGGGAACAGAGGGAGTATCACCATATGGAGGGAACAGAGGAAGCCTGAAATATGAACATGTCAATGGGAGGGAGTAAGCCCCATGCATGCATGCAACATGCAACACTCACACGTACACATGGACGCACGCAACACTCACGCACCCATGCGGCACACAGCACACGACGCAACACACACGCTCACGCTCAAGTGCTCAACCTACTCCCTACGTCCGTGAAAGACTGTACATTTAGAGATTTACACATTGACCAGGGCATAATTAACGCCCAAAAGTAGCAGACTTATGTGTGCATGCGACCATTGAGATAAGAAGATTAAATGAAGGCCGTTGCATGCTGTAATTAAGGATAGACATGTAGCCTATACCTACAACACAAGTTGGTGCATTAGTCAATCAATATCGATTTAGATTAAAGGCTAAATGCATTGGAAGTGTAGATGTACATCATGTACTACACTCTTTGTTTTATAGCCGATGTACACTCTTTGTTGGAAGACCGAGGGAGTACACGTGCATGCACTCACATACACAGCCAGGGCGGTTCGCGCGCAAGGGTTGGACTCGTGTCGCGCCTGCGTAAAGTTTTGTTTAACTGATTTCTTTGCTCTGCCAACTAACAGGTGGGACCCAAAAACCAGGTGACAATTTAACCACTCAACAAAGTGCCACGTCGACTATGTGGCTGGTCAGTAGGGTGCAATACGGTGCTCTACGATGAGCTAGTGATCGTATAATCACCGCAAAACTATATATAGTGACTGTAAAGAGCGTATTGTTACATACGTTGACCGCCAGTGTATTTTTCTCGTTTCAAATTAAGCCATATTAATCGGAAAGGACGCAGTATGGACTACTAGTACTAGTACTGCTTTGATGTGTCCTGTCCACTCACCGAACGAGGAGAAGCTTGCTTACTACGCCTCTCCCTCGCCCACGCGCGCGGTGGTTCGCAGGACGAGGAGAGGGCTTTGACTACAGCACCCTCTCCCTCTCCCTCTCCCTCGCCCTCGCGGTGGACGTGCAGCAATTCAATCGGTGTCAGATTGCCAGAAGCATATTGTACTGTAGTATCATCATTGTTGGACCTTCCGAAGAGGCGAAGAGCCAAGTGCAAGGTTCACACGAGTACGAACTGTTGAACCTCCCGAAGAGGCAAAGAGCCAAGCGCAACGTTTTATAGGAGTTGTCGTCCTAGTAGGAGTGTACTACAACTATAGCGAACAATGCTACTATATGATGCTGCCATGTCACGTATATCCAAAGATGTGCCACCTTTTTTCTCAAAGAGCGTGTTGGAGCCCGTGCAACAACCACACAAGTTGCACGTACACATAACACATTTACTAGTAATAAATTCTAAAGGACAAATGCCACACAAGTTCATCTCCAATTCATGTGATAAATTTGTGCACAACTAGTCTACATATATTCACAGCGCTACCGTTTACAATTACTATACTCCACTTACAAGTTATAGATGGGATACATGTCCTCCTCCAGGTTCCAGTCCCAGGTGTTCTTCATGGATGGCACGATCCATAGCGGTGGGAAACGGGAATCATTGTCGCAGCTTTCTAGTCCGGTTCCACACGATGGAGACTCATCCAAGTTGAAGCGGCATAAATCAGGGATAGCGTGTCCCAGCATGTCGTTCATCCGGCGGTGCACACTGAAGACACAACCATGCTTCATGAACGGCAGGCCTTCCATGTCGTGCACGGAAGGTGGCATCCGCTTCACAATGGGGTAGCTGTCCCCGATGAAAAGCGAGTACTCTCCAAGAGTGTTCCTCGGCACCCACGTAGCATCACGGGGGTCGAACTCGGCGCCGTTCATCTGGTACACGCGGCATCCCACACTACTAGGAAAAGGGCTATAGATAGGATTGATTCTAATGGCGCACCGTGGAAGCAGTGCGCCACTACTATATACTAATGGCGCACCTGTTTGTGATACGCCATTAGTGTGGAAGACACTAATGGCGCACCGTAAACAGGGTGCACCACTAGTATGAATTATTATTTTTTTCCATTTTCCCATACATACTAATGGCGCATCGGGTCCATAATGCGCCATTACTATCTATAACTACTAATGGCGCACCAAGCAGGCAGTGCGCCATTACTGTAAATTTTGTTTTATTCTTTTTTTTGCAAAACTACTAATGGCGCATCGTGGCACAGTGCGCCATTACTAGTTTAAACTAGTAATGGCGCACTCAGAGGAGATGCGCCATTAGTATATATACTTATTATTTTTATTTTTTTGCAAAACTACTAATGGCGCACCGTAGGCTGATGCGCCATTAGTAACCAGGGTTACTAATGGCGCATTTTCCTACGGTGCGCCATTAGTAACCTGGGACCAACAAGATATTTTGGACAGCCCACACCTACCCACTCACTTTCCCCACTTCATTCCATCCACCTCCTTCTCCAAGCTTTCGGCCATCTCCTCCTCCTCACCTCATTTCCACCATAGATTCAACAAAATTAAGTGGTGAAATTACCTTTTTTTGATAGGTAAGTAAGGGAAAGCTATCTTCATGATATAGATCTACTTTTTTTTCTCCCTAGCTCGCTCCAACAACGTGCACATGCACTTTTTGTGGCCTAGCTAGATCTATGTATGTTTGTGGTGTTGCATATATGTTTGTGTTTGAAGGCACCGGTATTTGAAATATGCGATAGTTGCCAATATTTTGCCGGAATGTTTCATTTCCGTTTCGGCGAGAATTTTGGCACTATGCATTCTTTTTGGTCCTATTTTTAGGGAAGGTCATGCCAAATTTTTTCTTGGTTCTAACATATCGTTTTTCTCTACCCCGCAGGCGACCATGGTCCGCACGATGACTGAAGGCATCGTGAATAGGTTTTTGAGCTCCACGAAGGCCGAGATGCTTCAAAAGAACGAGACGGAGATAAGATGTCCATGTCGAAGATGCAAGCTGAAGAGCCTTATTGCGGACCCGGATTCCGGGCAGGTGCGGGACCACCTGCTCTTGCGTGGTTTCATGGATGGCTATCGGTGGCAAGGTGATGAAGATGACTATCAAGTCGTCCATGGCCGGGGCCGGGCAAGAAATGAGGAAGGGCAACAAGACAAGTACCACCGCAGCGAGGGCGGGCGAGAAGACGAAGAATCTCCAGGACATGATCACGACGGTGATGTTGTACATAGTCATCATGTAGAAGATGTCGTACATGATGATGAGGAAGATCAAGACGAAGGGAATGATCATGAAGATGAAGATGCCGGAGCAGACGACGATGGAGGCTGGGTGCAGGACCCTCATATTCAAGAGCTGCTTCTCAAGCGGACGGATAACGCAAGAGCTGCCGCCCGAGAGAAAGCCAAGCTGGATCAACTGGAGATAGACGCGGTTACTCCATTGTATGAAGGATGCAGGCCCGAGGATACCCGCCTGAAAGTAACGCTCATGGCTCTGGAGATGAAGGTAAAACACAAAATGACCGACGCATGCTTCGACGAGAACATGTCATTCTGGCACGAACGTCTTCCCAAGGGGAACAAGTGCCCGACCAGTTTCGAGGAGGCGAAGAAAATCGTGTGCCTCTGGATTTACCGCACGTGAAATACCATGTGTGCATGAACAATTGCATCATTTATCGGGACGAGCACGCAGAGTCTACCATATGTCCGGTGTGCGGCGTCACTCGATACAAGAAGAGGAAGAAAGCTCCTCGAAAATCGGTGTGGTACTTTCCGATCACTCCTCGTCTGCAGCGGTATTTCGCGGACCCTAAGGTAGCAAAGCTCCTGCGTTGGCACGCGGATAGGGAGGAGAAGAAGCGAGAAGATGACGCAAATGATCCGGAGATAGATAAAAAAGACAAGATGCTGAGTCACCCTAAGGATGCGAGCCAGTGGCAAGCGTTGAACTTTGAATACCCAGAATTTGGGAACGATCCAAGGAACATCGTGCTGGGCGCGAGCACTGATGGAGTCAATCCGTTCCTGCACAGCATGATGCCGTTCGAAAGGATGAATGGTGTCATCAAAGGATACGTTCGCAACATGTCACGTCCAGAGGGAAGCATAGCCAGGGGCTTTCTGACCGAAGAGTGCATCTCCTACTGCACGAATTATCTAGGCATCGAGAACCCCGTTGGTCTGCCCGTCAACAGGCACCTCGGCAGGCTCGCTGGATGGGGTCACCATGAGGGTCGCCGTGAAATGCATGTCGACTTCGAGGGTCGACTCACCGACTTTGAAAGAGCAAACCTAGTCGCGCTACAACACATAGACGTGGTCGGTCCTTGGGTGGTAGAGCACAAAACCTTTATTAAGAAGACGTACAATGACCGAGGCCAACAGAGGACGGACGGAGATATACTCAAAGAGCACAACTCATGTTTCACGCGTTGGTTCAAGCAGAAGCTTCTGTCGTACCCTTTACATGAGGATTCTTCCGTGGAAGAACAACTAATATTCGCCTTGTCACAGGGCGTCGAGCACAACCTGATGACCTATGAGGCGTACGATATCAACGGCTACACATTCTACACCGAGGACAAGGACATGAAGAGCGATGGTTATCAGAACTCTGGCGTAACGATGGAATCCTACACCGGTAACGACAAGGACAGATACTACGGAAGGATCAAGGAGATCTGGGAGCTCAGCTACGCTGGAGAGAAGGTCCCGATGTTCCGTGTCAGATGGGCCAAAAACGTCATAAAAGAAGACCGGTATTTCACCACCATGGTTATACCCGAAGCCAAATCCAAGACCGCGGGCGCAAACGTCACCGCGAAAAATGAGCCATGGGTACTGGCTTCCCAAGTGGACCAATGCTTCTTCATTACCGACCCGCCAAAGCCCAGTCGTGTTGTCGTGAGGAGAGGCAAAAGAAAGATCATCGGAATGGATGGAGTAGCCAATGAGCAAGACTTCGACAAGTACAGCGACCCGAAGATCGAACATGACGACGACGATGAAGTAGCAGCACACACCACAAGAAGAAGCAGGACCACCCTACCTAAAGGATGTTCGTTCCACAGAAGAACTCCGTTTGCGAAAAAGAAGGGCAAGAAGATTGTGAACAGATAGCTAGCTAAGACCGATTGTATTTAAATCGTAGTCTTCATTTCTCGATTGTATTTCATGGGCACCTTTTGATATCATGAATATTTTTAAATTTCATGGGCACTTTTTGAATTCATGAGGACACTTGATCTCGATTCCCCCTCCATCTCGATCTCGATCCCCCTCCACCTCGATCGCACCCGCACCCTCCCCCGCTAGCTCCACCCATCGCAACCCTCCCCCGCTCCACCGCCGGAGCACCCGGCCCCCCGCACCCGCACTTTTTGAACATATTTTTAAATTTTTTTTACTATTTTTATAAAAAATATTACTGTTATAATTTAAACAAGTTTGAACATATTTAAACACAAATAAATATAAAAAACAGCATTTAAAATGCATAAAAAATATTACTGTTATGATTTAAACAAGTTTGAACATATTTAAACACAAATAAATATAAAAAACACCATTTAAAATGCATAAAAAATATTGGGGATCCTGGGAATCAAACCCAGGACCTCCTGGTGTGTGTGCTGCGTGCTGACCAGTCGGGCTAGTGCGTGGGTTCTGTTGTAGATAGGGTTGGGCTGTAGATATGGCTACTAGGCTAGGTTAAACAAAATTCTAATGGCGCACCGAGGGGTGGTGCGCCATTAGAACAGTCGTACTTATGGCGCACCTGCGTGTGGTGCGCCATTAGAAAGCTTCCCTCCACCTATTCCCCTCTGGCCTCTCTCCCTCCCTCGCCAGATCCCCCCCCCCCACTCGACCTAACTTTGCCCCCGCGCCGTCGCCCCCGCGCCGTCGCCCCCCGACGCCCAGCCGCTGCCGGAGCTTCAATGCCGGCATCTTCCTCAGTCCGAGCACGGGGTGCAGGACGACGACCGCGGCCGCCGGCCTTCCCACGGCCAACTGAGGCATCCCTTCGACGACGCCGCCGCCGCCGACCCCGACCCCAACCCCGACCCTGACCCCTCCGGCGACCGGCCGCTCCTGCCCAGGTACCTCTCCTCCTTCCTCCTTCCTCCCTCTCCATCCTTCCTCCCTGCCCAACCTATGCATGGTGATTCCTCCCTTCTCCTCCACCCCCTCACCTGCAAACCCTAGGGCCATGGCGGCAGGCTTCTTGCTCCCTTGTAAGAACATCCTCTCTGTTGGCCTACATGTATTTCAGAGAACAAATTCGTAGTTCATTTCATTCTGTTGGCCTGCATTAGGTAAGCATCAAGTGGATTTAACTATTTTAGATAGTTTTAGTTAACTGTTTTGCGTTTCCTGAAGAGGTTCACCTATAGTTTCAAAAATTCAGTCACTGGATATATGCAATAATTTACAAAGAGCAAGTGATGTAGAGCAAAAATTCAGCAAATGATGTATAGTTTCAAAAATTCAGTGAAACTGAACCTACCCTATTGCTTCATGTAGCAAAGGCGGCAATGCAAGCAAGATCATGCTTGGCTTAGCCAAATTCATGTTACTGAATTTTTTTCAACATGATAAAATTGTCATGCTACTAAATGTTATAGAAATGCAAGGGAACACAGAAATACTAGGGCACACAACATTTTGAGTACTCTGAAATTCAGTTCTGAAATTTTTTGTTAGATAGTGGCTACACTAATCTAGAGTAGTACCCCAATCTGATGGAGTACTTGATTTGGGGGACTGAACTTATGCTTATGTATGCCATCAGAAGCAGTTCGAAATCATTATTCTCTCTTTTCCTTGCAGGTTTGGGCAACTTCAGTCGGTTGATCTTGAATCCATTGAGCCTTCACTTAGAGCTGGTACTCATCCATGTAACTCTTCACATTTCCTTGTAGGATGGTTGCCTATCACTTACTAGTGTGCTAGTGCCCCTTAGTCCAAAGACTAATAGCTATGACAAAGTATAATTCCTTGTAGTGTTTAAGTATAACAAAATTCAGAGAAATGCATGCAGAAGCTAGATCAGTACCAGCTAGCTAGCTAGCTAGTAGTAGTACTACTGCTACTGTTCTTTCCTTTCTTTTGGTAGTACTACTGCTAGTAGTAGTACTACTGCTACTGTTCTTATGTGTGATGTCCACAGATTGGTGTACAGTCCTCCTTCGAACCCAACTTTTTCACCAGGTGGAACCAATGTGATTAACTTTAGGATCATTCTGTATGCATTTTCGCTGTTAAGAAGGCGCGCCCACAAAGCCATCTTCCACGTGCTTGACCATCCAGGTCCATCTTCCCCTAGTAAGAAACAATGATGTATTAACTTTCGATTTGAGGAGAAATGTCCCTTTACTAGTAGGTGAGATAAACCAGTACTAGGAAAATATTTCTTGTTGCACCCTTTCTTGGCAAAACACATACAGCTACAAGTTTGTGTCTTATGTTTTCACTTGATAAGCGATGCTCCTAAGGCACATCCCGATAGTAAACCATTAATTCCAGCAATGAAGTTCAACAATGTGTATTCTTATTAGACTAGCACAATGCCCGTTTGCTGCCACGGATTAAAAATTACACTGCAAGATTAAGATGATTATACTGCTATCTGTGCCAGACCACACCATCCATATCTGCTCTTATACACCCCCTTTGTGCTAGATCGAAGTCCAACAGTGGGTGTGGCGACTGTCAACAGTCATGATGATGGACAGATTGCCACAACCATTTGATTTTCTTTTGCATTCATCCTATTGTCAAAACATGCACAATTATTTGACTAATTCCATAGTATTGCTCGATACGGTTGATTCAAAAAGCAGGACAGACAAAAAGGACATATCAAATGTGGACATGTACTGTAAGGAAAGCATAAGCTATTTTATACCGAACAAGTAAGATCATAAGACTAATCTGCTGTATCCATTACTATATTTGGTCCATAGATGTTTATGACTCTGAGCCATGATCTGTAAAAATACATTTGTCATTCTTTCTGTGTTTGTACAGACTTTCTAAACTATTGATGATTTTTTGTTGGGAGACATATTATATCTGGAATGGAAGCTCACATAAGTTGAGCTGATTTTTGTCCATATGAAAGCAGAGGACCATATGGTCTGTGGCTGGGTTTTGTCTCCGACCATCGTGTCGTGATGAATTTCCAGGTACCCCGAGAGGCCCTTGAGTTTGCCGGAATGTCGATTAACTTCCGTTCCGGCAAATTCGGGTACTCCATATGTCCTATTTTCAGCAAAGGTCATGCTGAAATTTTCCGTGAATTTTAGCATGACTTTGCTAAAAATAGGACATATGGGGTACTTGCGACTATGTCATGGGCCGGGCTATCTTAGTACTTAGTTAAGTAGGATCAACTGCCCTGCCATTCTTGCTGCATTAAATCATAGGTGGCAATAGAGCCAAGTGATTAGGCCCAACTTAGAATTATCCTTAGCATCGGTAAACCCTAGATGATAAACCCAACATAGGTGGCAATAGAGCCAAGATTAGGCCCAACCTAGGGTGCCTCGGCATCGATAAACCCTAAATGATGAAAACTTAACTTGGTTGCCCCGGATGCCTCGGTGTCGATGAGAACCTAAATGATGAAAGCTTAGGCTTTTAGGGTGCCTCGGTGTCGACAAACCCTAAATCATGAGACCATGATCTTGTTCCTTGACAATAACCATCTTTTTGACCAAACTTTTTTCCTATTTAGAGAGAAACATGGCCCACAACGATGAGGCCACTGGTTCGGGCGGCAAGCAATTCTGGGAGCTGTCCCAAGAGATGGAGGAACAACCTCACCGCTATGATGACGCCGCGGAAGACACCGATCCTGATTACACAACCCCTAGTGGCGTCGGGGATGACACCACTGATGGTGCCGCCGAGGATGCCACCACTGATGATGGCGGCGCACACACAGATGGTGGCGGCGCACACACAGATGGCAGCCAACCGAAGAAGCAAAGGAAGGACCGGCGCCCGAATGCGCTCCGCACCGTCAAGGAGGAATTCACTCAAGTGGACTCCGACGGGAATCCAACGGAGCCCAAACATATAGTCAAGGGGTACTCGGTTCAGCTCGGGTGCATTCTCCGGAGCACCGTGACGATCAACACCGAGAACCTTAGGCATAAGGACCAAGGGAATTTGTGCAACCTCCTCTTCACGAAGCTGCACGAACGATACAAGTTCCCCGCCGAATTTGAAAACACACGCCTCTCAGGGAATAAAGTGAACAATGCCGCCCTCACGAAGATGAGCACGGCCCTGTCTACTTGGAGAAGCGCGGTGAAGAGAATGATTGATAAAGGTGATAGTTATGACAAGATCAAGGCGAAATATCCTTTGATGAGCGAAGATGAGTACAAGGAGTTCAAGATCAAGTGCCAGAGCCCCGCAACCTCCGAATCAAGTCAGTGGGGGAAAGAAATGCGGGAGTTGAACTTGGGGGAACACAAACTCGGTCCCGGCGGTTATAGAGTGGCGGAGCCTATATGGGACAAGGAGGACGCGGAGCGTGCCGAGCAAGGCCTACCGCCCCGCTTCGAGAAATACAGCGGTGACAAGCAGACCAGGAACTATGTCAGGGCCCGGTACAAGGAGGACCCGATAACAAAGGAGCTTACCACGGATCCGAAGACCAGGGCGCTTGAGCTTGTTCTGGTAAGGAATACACCCCCGCGTAATTAGCTCCATATGGTTGCACTCTAATTAATCCCCAATATTTCTAAATGGTTCATGTTCCTTTCGCAGGACAATGAAAGCAGTAGCGCGGGGTCGTCTAAGAGCTCCCCTTTCGACACCCCTTTAAATAGGGCGTTAAACGTAATGAAAAAGAAGGATAAGCTCGATAAGCCGACGTCAGCTGGTCGTGTGGCCGGCAAAGGCTTGTCCACAAAATGGGGGTCATACTATACCGCTGGTGTGCGGAAGGAGAAAAAGACCAGCTCGGAAAGCCAGATGCGCGAGGTTGAAGAACTCAAGGCACAAGTGGCGCGGATTCCGGAGCTTGTCCATGAGCAAGTGCAACAACAACTTGGAACGACGCTCAACGCCATGGTGCCTACGTTGATTCATGGGCTGACGACGTGGATTGCGGGCGGCCAAAAGGGGCCTCCCCCGGTTCCCAGCTTCACGGCCAGCAACTCGCACAGCGCGGCGGCGGCACCATTGGTGTCTCCGGCGGCGGCGCCATTGGTGTCTCCGGCGGAGGCGGTATTCGTGTCTCCGGCACCGGCACGGGCATTGGAGCTTAATGCACCCGGGTGTACGCCGACCGGCACCTCGCCAGCAAGCGCCCCCTCCGTCAGTTGCACGCCCGCCGTTGGCGGTGCCTCGACATTAGCCGAGCTCGACGGCATCATGGTAACTAAGCCTCTCGGCCGATGACTTCATCTCCTTGCCTTTGACTGGGCATCCCTGACGCCCTATACATGTTTTTCCAGGGCACCGCCGACGTTCCTTGCACTCTTCTGCACTTCGTGGGCGCCGAGTTGGTCGATGTCGCCAAGGGCAGAATCGTTCAACCGGGCAACCCCATGTTCCACGGTAATCAGATGCCAACCACAATGTATATGGTTGAAGTGGTCCGGGTGCTGCCAGGCTGCGACGAGCTATTACCTCCGATTCGACCCGCTGGGGCCGACGAAGAAGATGAGATGACCCTCGGCACCTGCGTAAACTGGCCCCTGCTATGGCCGAAGAGCCAGATTTGTTTGGGGGCGGGGGACACCACCCCACAGACAAGATCGCCAGTCGTGCCGGCGCCAAGCCATGGCAAGAACGCCGCAACGCTACCGGACCTGCCGGACATCCCTATGGCACAGGATCCGGACAGCCCTATGGCACAGGATCCGGACGGCGACGACAACGACGACGGTACATTTACCAAAGTTGATAAGTACTTTGCCGAACATGGGTACGCTGACGAGTTCTGCGGGCCTCTTTCTCAAGAACCCAACCAAGACCACCGCGATCTAACTGGTACGGCGGAGAAATCCAATTGCAACAAGCGTCGTCTGGTGTTCAGTTCTCAGGACACGCCTCCAGCTCCCGCCTTCACCGAGACTCAGATAGCTGAGGCGCGAAATATTATCAGCCCCAACACGCTGAAGAAGGCGGTCTGTGAGCAGAACTCGGTCCCATTACAGGAGATCAAGAAGAAGGGCCAGAAACGAAAGACTAACAAGGGCGCCGGTGCGAGCCAGCCGGCACCGAGTTCGATCCGTGCTCAGGACGGGCCACCTTCACCTAAGGATATCTCGAGGAGGGTGCATGTGGCGGGTAGGGCGATGCTACCGCCAAATATGCTGAATGCTGCAACCGGTGCTATGCGGAGTCTGCACGACAGTGTTCTGATTTTGGAGAAGCGGCGTCTCAGAGAGAAGGATGTGGCATACCCGGTTTTCGTGGCCAAGGTGCCAGAGAGCAAGGGCTTTGTGGATGGCGACATCGGGGGTATGATCGTCCTGCGGTTTGATGACATCTTTGCTATGTTTAACCTTCATCCGTTGCACTACACCTTCGTTCGGCTGTTTTCGCTGAGCATGCAGATGCGGATCATTAGAGACAATACCCCGGACATCGTGATAGTCGACCCCTTCTACATGCGTGCCAAGCACTTGAGCATCCCTGGGGACCGCCAAGTTGCGAGTTCACACCTCGAAGGCGTCATTCTGGCAAATGCAGATAAGGATAACTTCCTTGTGCCTTACTTTCCCGAGTAAGTCATCCCTTAACCGCCCCGTAACATATGATTTCTTAGATTTCGATCGTTCTTTTTTTTCTAACATTCCGTGTTCTGTGCAGTGACACACATTGCACACTCATCCTCTTAAGCCCAAAATATTCCATGGCCACGTATTTCGACCCGAACCGTAACTCCATGATAGACTACACAAATGTGAAGAAAGTTCTTGATGATGTTCTCCCCGGCTACGCCCAATCTGGAGGCACCTTCACCAGGCCAGTTCGTAAGTACGGCAAGCACATCTTCTCACACAATACGAAGTTCTGCTGCGTCAAGCAGCCGCCTGGCGGTCAGAAGGATGCCTACTACGCCCTCCATCACATGCGGGCGATCTTAAGGGACCATCATCACCTTCTGCTACCAGATAATCTCAAAGATTGGGCCACGAGCTTGTCGGCAGTCCAGGACGCGGACCTCAGACAAGAATTCTTTCACATCCAGTCGGAGTTTGCGGACATCATCCATCAAGATGTCCTTCATACCGCGGGGTAGTTCTTCCTCAGATATCAACCGTCCAACAGTGAGATAGATGAAACGCTACAAATGCAGGGTGACAACGACCGTGATTTCATGACCATCACGACAGACGGCGGCTTCACCCACGCTCCTGTCCGATGAGTTGAGTCGAAAGTAGTGATGTGTAGTTTTGAAACATTGATTGGCTCATGTTGTAATTAAACTTTAATGAATTCGGATGTCTCTTTGGTTTGGACGGTTGTTCAACTTAGATGTAATCGATGCTATTTATTAGTAGGACCATGAATCGTGCTATTAATGTCTTGCTTTTCTCTTCCGATCCTTTTGTTGCATACTTACACATTGCTTATGTATTGTCTGTTGTTTGGCTTGTGCATAGAGATGCCGTCGTATGTCGTGTACAAGGGTAAGGTTCCCGGAGTCTACGATGACTGGGAGGAGTGTCGGAGACAGGTTCACCGTTTCAGCGGTAACAGTTACAAAGGGTACACCACTAGGGCGGAGGCCGAATCTAGATACGCCCGCTATCTAGCGGGGGAGAGGAGGGAGCGTTGGAGGAACCGGATGAAGACCAGTTTGATCGCGATGATGCTCATCGTGATGACCACAGCTCTCTTCTATGTGATGGTAGTTTAGATGATCGATATCGACTTGTAATGTGAAGGCAAACTCGATACTCGCGGTCTTGAGACTTGTAATGTTTTATCTTTGTCCGGTCTTTTGAATCCGGAGACTAATATGATGAATTGTGTTCGGAGACTAATCTTCTGTTGTATTTGATGAATCTGATGTTGCTGTGTGCTGCTGTCTATATTCTATGCAATAATATATTTTGTAACCTGTGCAAAAATCAGAAAAGCAAAAAAAATAAAACCTAATATTCATACTAATGGCGCACCACACTAATGGCGCACTGTGATCATCACACTAATGGCGCATTAGCTGCTGGTGCGCCATTAGAATGCCAAAGCACATTTGTACATATGGCCCCTGGGAGGCATTCTAATGGCGCACTGCAGGCTATACTAATGGCGCATTACGCGGTGCGCCATTAGAACACCAGATACTAATGGCGCACCAGTAGTGCGCCATTAGAATTTAATTCTAATGGCGTGATGCCAGTGGCGCACCAGTAGTGCGCCATTAGAAGGCAAATTCGGTGCGCCACTAGCATGCCTTTTCCTAGTAGTGCCAGATCTGGACACATGGTGACGTACATAGTCAAGGTCCATGCATAATAATATTGTGCTCAAATATGGCGGTCAGTAATACTGTGCAGCAAATAGTACTACTCCGGTATAGAGGAAGTAAAATAATTGGCTTATTATATATAGCCACTCTTGGCTACATGGATGAGATAGTAAGACATGGAAAAACAAAAATGGTGGCAGCTACTGGGTTCAAGTCTTCAAGGGCCTAGCTAGCTATACGCGTCCTCCAAGGTAAAAAGTACTCCTACTAGTACTAGTACTAAGTATACTACTAGTACAACAATGAAAGAGAAGGCGAGAGGGTTAAAAAATGGAATACCTGGGTAGATGGTGACGATCCGATCGTGGTAGATTGTGTGACCATGTTGCACATCAGTGGTACCATGGGTAACGACTGCTAAGATAGTTGATCCCACTATGCCAAAGTCAGCTACAAGGTTCTAGGTTAGACCAAATCGCGGATGCGAATGCACATCCAGGATCGGCGATCTTATTTTGATCGGGGGATGACTGGTCCCTGCAAAATAATGGAGTACCGTTAGGGATGCAAATGATGGTTTGTGCATTCCGTTTGTAATCTGCCGTACCGTAGGATGGCAACCAGATGAAACAACTCCCCTGGTTTGTCACCGTGAAGATGCGGCCTAGATGGCGCACGGCGTCTTCGAAACGTGTAGGGGTACAAACCTATCGCTGCCAACATGCGCCAGCCTCTGTCGTTACTGCCTCTTGCATTGATGGCAATCCTTATGTCGAACACCGCGATGAGATAGTAATCGTCGTAGCCGGGTTGCTTTGTTGGCGGGTCCGCAATTGCTATCTTCTTCAATCTCATGTAGGCATCATCATACATATTCAAGGCCAGCCAGTTCGGAAGGCCGATCCCAATGGTGGAGAAGGGGTCTACCGGAATGGCCGCACTGCTGTGGATGTTGTGCAAAATGATGGTGGTATCCGGCCGGAGGTATACAAGCAAATCTTCGTTGGCACCGACCCAGACCTATATATAAGAGGGTGGGCAGCGGAGAAATTAAGGGATGGAAATGGAATAACTAAGTACTACATGATCAAACTCCATTACTGACCTGCTCATCGGACAAAATTCGACTACCTCTCAACGTCGGCAACTCTAGCGGAGTCAACGTGCAACCATGGCCAGGGAGCGGTGGACTGTTCGAAGGATTGTCCATAGAAGAACCTTCTCCTCGAGGATGCATGGAAGACCAACAAGCATGGCCTTTTCCCAAGCCTGTTTAAGCAGTGTCTTGAAAAAGTTGGTGCAGGAAGCACCGAGTCTTGCGGCAGTGAGGATGTTGGAGTGGCGTGCGATTTCTCTAGAGGATCATCTTCCAAGGTCTCCCAGCCTCGACGAGGAGAACCTCCTGGCGAATCCATGGGAGCAGCGACGAACTGCCTTCTCTTCGGGGGGAGGGGAACTGGCAAGGAGGAGATAAGAGCGTAGTAACCGCAGGGCCCGTCCCTTCCAACTGTAGATTGTTCCTCAGCGAAGGGGTGAGGCTATTATTTACTACTAGTACTAGCATTATGGAACGTTATTGGATTGCATTATATTGTAAATAATAGCACTAGTAAGAATTTTTTGGCACTAGGTAGTAGTTTTTGGCGTGGATTAAGAAATTTTGGGTATGTTTGTGCCATTTTCTGTACACGCCAACTAGTGTCAAAAACTGTCTTACATTACGTGACGGAGGAGTATGTACTCGTACTGTAGCAGTACTAGTACTACTTTTTCTCAACTAGTAGTGTGATGTACTGTACTTCTAGTCTAGTCTAGTATAGTGCACCAGTTTTGAACTCTTGAATCTCAGGGCCAAGGAGCTACAGTTGGAAGTGGAGGGTACTACTGTTCTCTAGAACCATCGTTGTACTATCAATGCAGGGAAAGTACACCTGCATAGTAGCCTAGTGGGTACTCTCGGTGCTCTATCAGCCGCTCCTCTCACGTAGCTGGCCTACTCAGCCGCTCCTCTCACGCACACACTAGCAGCTTGTTTATTAGTGACCGTTACTGCGGGGGCAGAACATTTGAGTTATTTGATACAGCGAGACTAGGCTTTTCGCTTCCATTTGTGGAGGTGTAATGGATCTCGTCGAACTTTGTTAGTAGTTCCTTCTTTATGAATGAGATGAAGCAAAGCTTTTGCCTCCGTTTCAAAAAAAACACGTCAAGAGGAATTTCTTTCATAGTAGAGCCAATAATGGAGTGAAGTCCATGCGTGCAACGCCACAAGCTAGAGAGTAGTAGTAGAGCACTTTACGTACAGAGCCATATTGCACAGTTCCCAATGCCCCGCCAGGCTTTTCCGGCTCCTCGGGCTTAATTGGGAGGTGCTAGTTTAAATATGCTACTAGCTGATGAGGAAGCTGCAAGCGAGGTGCGGCTAGGGCGAGCATGCGAGCCACGGGATGCTGAGAAGGAAAACCTGTTCACGTGGCTAGGCTATCCAGTGCACCCAGATTGTGGGGTCGCACGTCCGTTTGACTTCAAAACTCAAACTACCCGTGTAAAATATTGGCTAACAGCAAAGTGTAGTAGTACTATTTTAAAAAAAAGTATGTCGTGCGTTCGGCCGGGATCGAACCCACAAAACGAGGTATACACTCCCGCGACCACTAGTAGTACTCATTGGAGTACAACGCAACCTAGAATCACCTTTTGTCGCTAGTAGTACGTACATTGTTCCTTACAAGAAACCCCTAATAATGCAAGAAACCACTAAAATGCCAAGAAATTACTACCAGTTGCATACGTGGCAGACTTAAGATAAGACTACCTTATCAACCATTGTACATGCTCTTACCAACCAGCCCTACCAAGAAACGACTACTCTACAAAGTGCCGTTATAGGCACGATTCAACCCCTGGCCCTGTTTGGATACATTTGTTGTCAATCTAACCCTCCCATCCAAACACCACTTTGGTTAGAGTTAGTTTAGGGTTAGAATCTAACTCGAACCTCTGACAGGGCCCATGTCTCCCATTAAGTCAACACCTTCTATTCGACCGGGCGTTATGACTTGTGGGACCTACATGTTAGTCTGCACAAAAATCCCCGAGTGACCTCCTACCTCCGGCCCGTCCACCTAGTCATCCTCGGCCATGGGACACAGCTACCGCCGCCGGCAGAAGGCGAGGTTAAAACCGCCGGCCGTGCGGAGCCCATGTAGCGCAGCCCGGAGCCAGCTCTGTCCGGCGCTCGCGGCCGCTAGCTAGCCAAGATAGCTCCGTCTAGCTGCTTGTCTGCAAGGTTTGCTAGCTAGATTGGCACGGCAGTGCGGTGGCTTGCTCGCGCACGCCGCGCTAAGGCCAGCCATCTGGATTGAGCGAAGGCCAGCGCGGCGGCTTGCTCGCTCGTGAGTCACGCTCGGGCCAGCCTGCCAACCCGTGCGGAGGCCAGCGCGGCGTCCGGCCCATCCGGCGGAGCGACGGCCAACTTGCTCATCACCGGCGCCACCGACGAACACACATCAGTACTGTTTGAAGTAATGTTCAGGAAAAATAATGATTTGAGGGGGAATAACAGGATAGAAGGTCATATGTGGGTCGCTCGTGTCAACAGTCAAACAAAATGTGTTGGTTTAAGCTGCCTCGTCAGCACGGATGTGTGGGCCAACCCTGTCATAAATGGGTTTAAACGAACCTAATCGGTAGGAGTACTAGGTAGTAGTTTTTGGCGTGGATTAAGAAATTTTGGGTATGTTTTTGCTATTTTTTGTACAATAGGTTCTTCCTAGGGCTGGTTGAAAGTGGTAGTTTTTTGTTAAATACTCTACATATTGTAAGTAGGAGTGAAAGTTAAGCTTTGGAAGCCAATAAGCAAGGCTAGTTACATAGTGCATATGTGTACATGATTGAAAGTAAATATCAACCATGAGTGACTAATATCTTGATGGAAAACTCGAAACTATGGAATACTAGGAAAAAATGCATGGTTGGAAATACTAGCAATGTTCATGTGCGTTGCAACGAATCATAATTAGAATAATACTTATTCACAAACTTGATGCAAAACACTCTAATTTTGATATACATATGTCACTTGAGATATATTATGTTTCAATTAGAATATATTCCTTGGGCTGTTTTGGTGAGATCAGGGAGGGATGTGGTTGGTTTTAAGATACTAATTATGGGTTTTTCTGCAAATTGGTAGACAAGTGGGATGTTGGTGAGAGAAGGCAACAACTTACCTCACAGACGTTAGATGTAGATCTAATGGTCAGAAATGACGGATGGCAAACACACCATCATCACCAACTTAGTCTTGTGTAGGAGTACTAGCAAGATCCGTGCATTGCACGGAACATCAAGTTGCATTTTTTTTATAAAACACTTGTTGTGATTGACCCTTGCGGGAGTAATCCCATGTGTAAAAACTAATGATATCTCGAGAAATATGAGATAAGGTGAAGAGGAGTGGGGTGTGGTGGTGATTGGTGGTCGGACTGAGCGGAGGCATGGGGATTGACGATGCCCGCAGCGGCCACTAGGCCAGTTTGTTCTAGAGGCTTCCTTTCTTAATTGCTCAACAATGAGGTTTGTTGGAGATAAGGATGAATGAGGGAAGGCCTTGTCTACAAATGTGGAGAGGGGTGCGGGTATCTTTTAGTTTAATTTCCATCCGTTAGATATAGAATGGATGGTCTATATTGCAAGATGGCACACGTACCATCATCACCAACTCGGTTTTTATAAGAGAAGAAGTATAAGTATGGAGATACAAACGTATTATCGATACTTGCTTCCATAAACTAGCATCTACATTCTATTCAATGCCTCGGCATGTGGGGCCTTAGCACAATGACTTATCGACTGTGTAAAACAAAGATTTTCCCATCGCCGATAAGGAGGGGGTGACGGCGGCGCGCTTTTTGGCTTGCTCTAGTCCTAATAGTCATACTAGGTGGTCTAAGCACGTGTGGATTTATTCTTTTTCATGTCTCGTGTTCGCCGTACTACCACGTCTGTTGATGAATAGACGGTTAGTTATTCACCGGGAAACCCTTGTTGAGCGTGTTTGCGAGAGAGAGAGAGAGAGAGACAGTGTGCGTGTGGGATATGTTAGAGACTGAGGCAATTATAACAGATTCTTTGTGTCTATGTGTGTGGAGGATAGAGAGAGACATGTACATGGGGCTTTGTGTTGTGTAACGTGGAGACACATATACATAATTAGAGAGTGAGTGTGTGAGATACACATGCGGACATGGGGAGAGATGAGGATCCAGATAAATGGGTGTCTGTGCGTGTCTGGATGTGTTTGTGCACGCGTTTGTGTGAGGGGGAGTGTGTGTACGTGGAGTAGAGAGACCACTAATGATGTAAACCTAGTATAAGGGAAGGGGGAATGGTGTGACATGTGTAGTAGCGGGATAGCACGGGTGCGGGGGGAGCAGACTATTTGGAAGAGACATCAAGTGTGTGTGTGGGAGAGGGGTGTGAGAGCGAGCAAGAGAGAGAGAGAGAGAGAGAGAGAGCTAGCGATGGAGAGAGAGAGGGGGGAAGAGAGGGGGCGAGAGGGGTCATTTGTGTCCATAAATGGCGTATAGATAGGGAGACAATGTTGATGTTATCTGAAATTGGCCTATGTACGGAGACGCAAGGGAAGCGAGTCATCGTGTGTGTGATAGGGACTTCATGAGAGATCTAGAATAGATGGTGTAGAGAACAATGTGCAAAATCAAGAACGATGATACATTAGGGATCTATGGAAAGAGTCACGACATATATGTATACAGGGAAGGAGTTGGGGCGGGTCCGCATGTGGGAGAGATAGAAAGAGGAGAGTGGTGCACAAGGAGACAAACTGTGCTTGTTTGCAGTGGGGGTGGTGTGTGAGGTGAGTGCGCGAGAACCACATAACTAGGGAGATAGACGTTTGGGGCGATGTTTTGTGTGTATGGGAAATATACACTCTACACAGTGCGTGTGCTTGGGTAAGAGAGATAGCTGGAGACCTAGAGAGTGAGGGAAGAGATGTGTGCATGCCCGAGAGACAAAGTGATAGAGACCTATTTTGGGGTCCGGACTTTACAAGAGAGAGGGGTGTTAATGTGCTCGTTTGTTGGTGTTTAGGGGAGAGAACGACTTCTCTTTGTGTGTGTGTGTGTGGTGGGGGCGAGGGGGGTTGGATTCAGATAAAGAGTGAGGTGTGTATATTTGAGGGACTTTAGCGTAATTGAGAAACTGTGCACTCATGGTTGATCAATTTGTTTCATAGTTTGGACTATGAGATAATGATACTTTTGAACATGCGTGATATACCCTAATGTGCCAGAGTTACAAACCTAAGATTGGAATTTTGGAATTCGACTCCATCATTAGCTTTTGTAATTCATTTAAACGGAGGTACATTTTTTAAGCCGGGATTTCGTGATTTCAAATTCATATATCAAACCTAGAGATATACACATACGGGCATGTTCAAACTTTATAATCATCCACTTTATTCATACACATACACATTTCTGCTTTTGTCATCATATTTAGGATAAACACATTTGGAATTTCATTTGAATTGGACCGTATGATGGTATTTGATTGTAGTAGCTCAATGATCCATATTTGAATTGAATGGACAATCTAAGTTTCGAGTTGGAGACACTTATTTTCAAAACTTGCACATTTTTTTGCGTGCAAAACAAACAAATTGTTGGCCATGATATCATAGTCGGCCGTACGAGAGCAGAATACTTATAATTTTAGGCGCCAAAAGCTTTCAAACTTCCCGCTCACATCGAAATATCACGCGCCCGAAAGTTTAGCCCTGCGATATTCCTGTTTTACCCCTACCACATGAACGGAAAAGGGCTTCTTTGGTAACTCCATTGTTTTCCCCTCTTTGCCCCCAACATTCTTCCCTAGAGCCCCTCCCCTTCCCCTCCCCGACCCTCCCAACCACGGCAAGCCACCGAATCTAGTCCTCCGCCGCAGCGGTGGACCTCAAACCCCGCTGGATCTACCTTCCGCACCTTGGAACCCCCAACTGACAACTCACCACTTCACTGGAGCCGCTTCATCAACTGGCTTGTCCACCGCTCCAGATGTCCTTGACCGCCATCATGGTCCACCGCACCGGATCTGCTTAACCGGCGCACTCGTCCACCACAGTGTAGGCCCTTCACAGACTCCCTCGTCCGCCCCTTCGCTGGCCCTTCATAAAAGCCCTCGTCCGCCGCAACAGATCCGCCTCACCAAAAGCACTATACAACACGCCCGCCGAAGCCTTCGTCCATTGCACCGGACCCGCTACACGGACGCCATATTCAACTCCACCGGCCCTGCTTTACCGACGCCGCAGCCTCATCAGGTTATTTCGATTTGTACTCCTTCGGTTTTTCTCTTTATTGTGCAATTGTTCACTTACCACAGATGAGCTTTCTTGTATGTCAACAGGCGCCGCAACCGTAGCACCGGAGCCGCTTCAGCGATGGCGACAGCCGGCCCAAACTCAACCGCAACACGAGCACCATCGACGATCCTTAGCTTAAGCATCATATATGAGTATATGCCATACCTATCCATTTTCGGTACCTATTCCATGTGTCGTCACACTATATTTTTCAGTCAAATGTTGTTCTTTCGTAATAGATGTCCAAAAGGAAGAGGGTGAGTGCAGATCCTCAAGGAGTACAAACTAGGTATTTGGAAAAGGTAGTGATACCTGTTAAATCAGATACATCAGCAGCCACAGAAAACACAGGCCCAACTGTACCACACTTTACCCCTACTCCAGTGGCCAAACCCCTATTAGAACTACTAGGAGCCCAGCGTAAGGTATTGTCTATGATATCAATTCAAAATTTGAACTTCCAAATTTCTGCTTGTGCCTTACCTTCTCTCTTGTATGAAAACTAATTTCAGATGAATCTCCTTGCTCAAAGGATCATACGATCTCAAAACAATATTGGGCTCTGCATTGCTCTTGTCAGTACCTCTCTCCCTTTTGCCTTGTAACATTGTACTTAATTAATTGCTATTTGATTATGTATCATCAGTCTGCACCTGAGCTTCATTATCCTCTGTTTCTTCCAATATTATTTGATCTATATTTACTCTTTGCAAAATGTAGAATAATGGCAACACTTATAAAGAATTTTCTTTGAGGAATTTATTGAATTATCCTTCCATCAACATGGAGAAGGGCTTTGTCCAGCCCGTGTTAACATGTAATGTAAGTTCATCCTTCTCAAGCCTTCAAACTTTGTTCTAGTATAGATTTGGATAGGCATCATTTCCTCCATTGTCGTTTGCTTTGCTGTTTACATCTGATTGGATGTTTGCAACAACGGCCAGTTTCAAATTGTAGTTGTAAAAACATGTTCCTTATGTAGAACAGATCAATTTATTTGCTTATATAATTGTGAAACCTGTTACGTGTCTCCTTGTTTCTCTTTCAGAGTCGTATCTCTTACGCCAGGCAGAACTTTAGGGAAGATAGTGAGCCAAACCATCTTGAGGACAGCGAGATGACCCCAAGGTCCTGTCTTGATGAAGACAGTGAGTTGAAGCTACTCACCAGCAGGTGTGAGACAACCTCTATGCAGTCGCTACCTCAATCAGTTTGACTTCTCCAGTCTCAACTTAAAGCGGAAAGGCTTGCTTCGGCTCAGCTCCGACTTGAAGTCAAAGATGCAATGAAGATGTCAGAGGACTGCCGTGCGCACCATCATGCCATAAATCTAGTGTTGATGAATCTATCATTGACACAACTAAGGTCTACTCAGCTTCTTCGGCTGTTTGGGTGGCCCGACCTGGCCAAGCCTAGTGCCTTCTGCAGTGCTCTCAGTTTTGTATATTCTTTTGTCGGCGCATTTATTTGCACTGGTGGCAAACTTTGATGCCCAGTGGATGTAATATGTGTGATAGCCATGATAGCCTAGTGTAAGTTGCTTGCTTATTTATTTCCTTGTTGTCTTGTTTATTTGTTTGCTTGTAGTCATTGCAGTTCTTTTTCCGCGGTTTGCTAGTGGCTGCAATAACCTATTTTTTAAAACTAGGCCACAATAACCATGGGCTAATTTTTACTGTAGTGACACTGGGCCTCCTACGGGCCGTAGAAACAGTGGGCCTTCTACGGGCCGTAGAAACAGTGGGCCTTCTACGGGCCATAGAAACAATGGGCCTTCTACGGGCCGTAGAAACAATGGGTCTTCTACGGGTCGTATCATCAATGGGCCTTATACGGGCCGTATGATCGATTGGCCAAACATGGGCCAATAACATGCTGCATTATGGTCGTAAACGGGCTAGAGTTGGAATCATCCGTTCATGGGCCGACCATAACGGGCCATCATTAATAGGCCGTATTTGATGACGCTATGAAAACGGCCCAACGTATTAACGGACCACAAACGGGCCGACTGTAACCACGGGCTGAATTTGGCCCACAAGAAGAAAATGACAGTAACGGGACGTAAGTAAACAAATGCTGGAAATGAGCCCAAGAATAAATGGCTCTTAGAAAGCCGAAAGATAACATGGGCTGGAAATGGCCCAACGGAATAACGGGCCGTTAATGGGTATAAAGTGATACACTATTCATTACGGGCCAGTTTCACCACGGGCCATTAATGGGTGTAAAGTGATACACTGTTCATTACGGGCCAGTTTCACCGCGGGCCGTTGATGGGCCAAGAGTTACAAAGGGCCTCATATGGGCCGAAAGACGTCATGGGCCATACATGGGCCAGAAATGAAAACGGGTGATACGTCTCCAACGTATCTACTTTTCCAAACACTTTTGCCCTTGTTTTGGACTCTAACTTGCATGATTTGAATGAAACTAACCCGGACTGACGCTGTTTTCAGCAGAACTGCCATGATGTTGTTTATTGTGCAGAAAACAAAAGTTCTCGGAATGACCTGAAAATCCACGGAGATAAGTTTTGGAATGTATAAAAAATACTGGCGAAAGAATCAAGGCCAGGGGGCCCACACCCTGTCCACAAGGGTGGGGGAGCGCCCTCCCCCCTTGGCACGCCCCCTGTCTTGTGGGCCCCCTGACGCTCCACCGACCTCAACTCCAACTCCATATATTCCGTTTCACGGAGAAACAAATCAGAGAGAAATTTTCATCGTGTTTTACGATACGGAGCCGCCGCCAAGCCCTAATCTCTCTCGGGAGGGATTATCTGGAGTCCGTTCGGGGCTCCGGAGAGGGGGATTCGTCGCCATCGTCATGATCAACCATCCTCCATCACCAATTTCATGATGCTCACTGTTGTGCGTGAGTAATTCCTTCGTAGGCTTGCTGGACGGTGATGGGTTGGATGAGATTTACCATGTAATCAAGTTAGTTTTGTTAGGGTTTGATCCCTAGTATCCACTATGTTCTGAGATTGATGTTGCTATGACTTTGCTATGCTTAATGCTTAAGGATGGCAATGGGTCGGGTTTGGATCGGGTTGAACAATATCAAATCCATATCCATATCCATTCAAACAGTCTTTGCCCGCCCATGAAAAAATCCATGAATGAAAATTTATGTCCATGTCCAAACCCGATGGATATCCATACCCACTGGATATCCATTGGGTCCTCTCAAGACATATAATAAGACATATCAAATTGTTAACATAAGGAGATAAGCTCTTCCATTCTTCACCTCATGGAAAGCTAAGCATCACTTATAGTAAATCAAAGTCCACTAACAACCTATTATCATTTAGTATTTTTCTAAAAGATGAGAATGATCAGGAGATAAAAATAAGGGAAGGGGCACTGGAGTACGTTACGGTGGGGATTGAATGTCAACTAATAAAGGTTACGACGGGGATTGCCCAATTTATTTTGCATGCTTTAGATAACAAAGTGTTATATTGCAGTGGAACATGTGACATTGGGGTAGGGATAGCAGATTTTTTTCCATTAATTAATACTATCGGGTCGGGTTTGGGTATACCCATGGGTATAAGATTATATCCATGCCCCATCCACGAGTAATCGGGTCAGGTTTGGGCATTGCCCATGGGCACCAAAGCATATCCAAACCCTATCCATTCGGGTCGGATATCCATGGGTATCCATGTCCATGGGTAAAATTGCCATCCTTATTAATGCTTGTCACTAGGGCCCGAGTGTCATGATTTCAGATCTGAACCTATTATGTTTTCATGAATATATGTGAGTTCTTGATCCTATCTTGCAAGTCTATAGTCACCTATTATGTGTTATGGTCCGACAACCCCGAAGTGACAATAATCAGGATACTTCTCGGTGATGACCGTAGTTTTAGGAGTTCATGTATTCACTATGTGCTAATACTTTGTTCCGATTCTCTATTAAAAGGAGGCCTTAATATCCCTTAGTTTCCACTAGGACCCCGCCGCCACGGGAGGGTAGGACAAAAAATGTCATGCAAGTTATTTTCCATAAGCACGTATGACTATATTCGGAATACATGCCTACATTACATTGATGAACTGGAGCTAGTTCTGTGTCACCTATGTTATAGCTATTACATGAGGAATCGCATCCGACATAATTATCCATCACTGATCCAATGCCTACAAGCTTTTCACATATTGTGCTTCGCTTATTTACTTTTCCGTTGCTATTGTTACAATTCCTACAAAACTGCTATCTCTACTTTCACTATTACCATTACTATCATACCACTTTTGCTACTAAATATTTTGTTGCAGATACTAAGTTATCCAGGTGTGGTTGAATTGACAACTCAACTGCTAATAGTTAAGAATTTTCTTTGGCTCCCCTTGTGTCAAATCAATAAATTTGGGTTGAATACTCTACCCTCGAAAGCTGTTGTGATCCCCTACACTTATGGGTTATCAAGACTAATTACTGGCACCGTTGCCGGGGAGCATAGCTCTATTCTTTGATTCACTTGGGATTTATATCTGTTGATCACTATGAGGAACTTGAAAGACGAAAGAACCAAGATTTTGCCCTCAACTACGAGGGGACGTAAGGAACTGCCATCTAGCTCTGCACAAGATTCTCCTTCTGTTATTAGTAAGCTTGCGACACCTAAACCTGCTACTGCTATAAATTCTGATATGTCTCATGTCATTGATGATGCCACTTCTGCTATGCATGATAGTTATGATGAAACTACTTCTGTGCGTGATACTACTTTGTCATTAGGTGAATTTCTTGATGAACAACTTGCTAGGGTTAGAGAGAATGAAATTCTTGAAGATGCTATTATTGATGATAGTGGTGATGAAAGTTCTCCCCTTGATTATGAATTACATGTTGTTCCTGAGGGTTATGTTATGAATGCGGAAGCTGCTAGAGCTATCTTTTCTTGCAAAGATAGATATGATCTTAGGAAGTTATTAGCTAAATGGAAGCGGCAATCACTTAATGCTAGAATGAAACCTGACCCTGCTTTTGCTACTTCACCTATCTGTGTTACTGATAAGGATTATGAATTCTCTGTTGATCCTAAAATAATTACTTTGGTTGAATCTAATCCTTTTTATGGCCTTGAATCTGAAACTGTTGTGGCACATCTTACCAAGTTAAATGATATAGCCACCCTGTTTACTAATGATGAGAAGTCTCGCTATTATTATATCCTTAAGATATTTCCGTTCTCATTAAATGGTGATGCTAATACTTGGTTTAATTCTCTTGATCCTGGTTGTGTGCGTAGTCCCCAAGATATGATTTATTACTTCTCTGCTAAATATTTCCCTGCTCATAAGAAATAAGCTGCCTTGCGGGGAAAATATAATTTTGTGCAAATCAAAGAAGAGAGTCTCCTACAAGCTTGGGGGAGGCTTCTCTGATTACTTAATGCTTTGCCTGATCATCCTCTTAAGAAAAATGAAATACTAGATATCTTTATAATGGACTAACCGGTGCTTCCAAGGACTACTTGGATAGTTGTGCTGGTTGTGTTTTCAGGGAAAGAACGGTCGACCAAACTGAATTACTATTGAATAATATGTTGACTAATGAAAATAATTGGACTCTTCCTGAGCCAATTCCTGAGCCAATTGAGCCAACTCCTGAGCCTACCCCTAAACCAACTCCGAAGAAGAGAGGTGTTCTATTTCTCAGTCCTGAAGATATGCAAGAGGCAAAGAAATCAATGAAAGAAAAAGGTATTAAAGCTGAAGACATTAAGAATTTACCTCCTATTGAAGAAATACATGGTCTTAATATACCGCCTGTTGAAGAAACACATTGCCTTGATAACCCGACACAGGTAGTAAAGGTAAATTCTCTCTATAGATATGATAAAGTTGAAATTCCCTCTACTAAATTTCATAGCCCTTGCTTAGATGAATTTGATGACTTTATGGCTAGACAAGAAAGTTTTAATACTTATGTTGGTAGAGAATTAAAGAATAATTCTTTCGAAATAGGACGCTTGAGTGATTATATGTCTAGAGTTAAAGGTGAACTTACAGTCATTAGCAAATATGCTTCTATGGTTACCACTCAAGCTGAGCAAGTACTTAAAGCTCAAAATGATTTGCTCGATGAATTGAATAATAAACATGACTTTGCTGTTAGAGTGGCTACTAGAACTGGTAGAATGGCTCAAGAACCTTTGTATCATGAAGGCCACCCTAAGAGAATCGAGCAGGATTCTTAGAGAAATAATTTAGAAGCACCTAGTTTTTCTAAAAAGAAGAAAAAGGAAAACGGTAGGACTTTGCATGCTTCTAGTGAACCTGTTGTAGACACACCTGAGAATCCCAATGATATTTCTATTTCTGATGTTGAAACACAATCAGGTGATGAACATGAACCTAGTGATAACGTTAATGATAATGATCGTGATGATGCTCAACCTAGCAATAATAATGAAGTAGAGATCGAACCTGTTGTTGATCTTGATAACCCACAATCAAAGAATCAATGTTATGATAAGAGAGATTTTGTTGCTAGGAAGCACGGTAGAGAAAGAGAACCATGGGTTCAAAAACTCATGCCCTTTCCTCCTATACCATCCAAGACAAAGGATGATGAGGATTTTGAGCGCTTTGCTAAAATGATTAGACCTATCTTCTTATGTATGCGCTTAATTGATATGCTCAAAGTAAATCTGTATGCTAAATATATGAAGGATATCATCACAAATAAAAGAAAGATACCGGAAGCTGAAATTTCCACCATGCTTGCTAATTATACTTTTAAGGGTGGAATACCAAAGAAACTTGGAGACCTCGGGGTACCAACTATACCATGCTCCATTAAAAGAAATTATGTTAAAACTGCTTTATGTGATCTTGGAGCCGGTGTTAGTGTTATGCCTCTCTCTTTATATCGTAGACTTGAATTGAATAAGTCGACACCTACTGAAATATGTTTGCAAATGGCTGATAAATCAACTACCATACCTATTGGTATTTGCGAGGATGTGCCTGTTGTGGTTGCAAATGTCACTATCTTAACGGACTTTGTTATACTTGATATTCCCGAGGACGATAGTATGTCGATTATCCTTGGTAGACCCTTTTTGAATACTGCAGGGGTTGTTATTGATTGCAACAAAGGCAATGTCACTTTTCATGTTAATGGTAATGAGCATACGGTACACTTTCCGGGGAAACAACCTCAAGTTCATAGCATCAATTCTATTGGAAAATTCCAACTATCATTATTGGAGGTTTTGAATTTCCTCTTCCTACTATCAAGAAAAAATATGATATTCTTATTGTTGGGGATGTTCATATCCCCGTTGAGGTAACTTAGTGCTATTCGAAATTTCTCCATTTCCGTGTTATTCAGAATGAGTTTGTTAACAAGACTTGATCAACCTTGTTAGTGGATTCATTTTGATGATCATGAGATGGATGAAACTAGAAGGCACAACCTTTTGTACCTTCTTTTTACTTTCTATTATTTAGAATAAATAAAGCAAAAATAGTATTATCTGTCTATTTTCTAAATTATCCGTGCAATAAAAAATATCCCGAAATAAAAGTGCTCCAAATGCCCTGCAAATTTAGTATGATTTTTTATGGAATATTTGAGGATTTTACGCACTGAAAACACTGCAGGAGGGGCAGTACCTGGCCACAAGGGTGGAGGGCGCGCCCACACCCCCTGTGCGCGCCCCCCTATCTCATGGGCCCATGGTGGGCCCCCCTCCGCTTATTCCTGCACCAACACACTCCATCTTCTTCCCGAAAAAATCCTCATCCAGCTCAAGCACGAGTTCTAGCTCATTTTTCTGTGATTTTCGATCTCCTTGCTCAAAGATCCATTCACAAAACTTCTTTGGGAGATTGTTGCTTGGTATGTGACTCCTCCATTGGTCCAATTAGTTTTTGTTCTAGTGCTTTATTCATTGCAATTTTTTGCTGCATAGGTGACCCTGTTCTTGAGCTTGCATGTTAAATTTATGAGGTCCCAAGCAATTCTAATGCATGATATAGGCTCTAGGCACTTGTAGGAGTAGTTGCTACCAATTTTGTTTAGTTTTATTCACTATTATTTTGAAGTTACTAAAATTTTAGAAATTTTTCAGAAAAAGAAATATGTCTAGGAGAATGTATCAAGGTGGTTCCTCAATAAAGAAAGGACCCAGGCTTGCTGGGCGTGAGCAAAATGATGAAGTACTGAGGGACGTAGAAGTGCGAGCTTGTGAGTGGCCATCAGATGATTTTATGGTCAATGCAGGCTTTAAGGATGAATTTGACGCATATGTGCGTAATGCCGATCTTGAGGACTTCTTACAAGATAAGTGTCCTCAATACTATCAATTGACTGATTCATTTGTGAGAAGGCTTAAATATAAATGTTCACATAATTCTCAGAGTGTCCTGTTTGATATTTATGATAAATCTTATACCATGGACTTAGAGGATTTTACAACTGCTTGCAAACTTTTGTAGTGGGGCAATGTTAATGATCCCCACAAATCTGAATTTAGAGATTTTCTTGCTAGTATTATTGTGGGAGAATCTAGGGATATAGCACAAGCTACCATAGGGAGCATTCATTTTCCTGCTATACATTATTTTGCTCTCTTCATTGGTAGATGCATTAATAGTAAAGATGAAGCGTGTCACATGTGTGTCCCTGATCTTTGTGTCCTCAAGAGTGCCGTTTTAGGTAATAAAGATTACAACTTGGGGCAATAGTTGCACGTAGGTTGCATAATAGTGGTAGGGCTGGAGATTTATTTGGAGGAATTTATGCGACCCGTGTGGCTAATTATCTTGGTATGTCCCCACGAGAGGGGGATATGGTGTTGCCTCCTGCTTATTTAGATTATGACGCTATGGTCAAACATCGTTTTATTTTGAGGAATGAACAATTCCTCCAGTATCGACTAATCTTTGACAGACATAGCTCTGTCCATGTTACTCTCCTTGCTCCTTCATTTTTGATTACCAGGCAAAAGGAAGATATGTTGTTACCAGGGAGGAGGCAGCTGAACACGAGGGGAGAGCGGAGGCAGCTCGCCAACATGCCGCAGCTCAGGAGGCATTTGCTGCTACATCTCAGTACGACCCCAGTTACAACTACGGATATCAGCCAGGCTACCCTTGGCATTAGAACAACTTAGGCCAAAAGCCTAAGCTTGGGGGAGTACGTATTTCTCACTGACTTTACATTCATGTTCACACACTGTTCTAGCTGTCGATGCTCATACTCTTTCATTGTATTATCCATGTTAGTTTAATTTTCTTTTTTTCTAGCTTTCTTCTTGTGTGTTTGATAAACCTTAAGAAAACCAAAAAATTAGTTAGTTTAATTTCCATGCTTGTAGTAGAATTAAAATGAAAACCCAAAAAGATATCTCGTTCTTCTTCTTACTTGTTGGGAGCTTTCCCATGTAAATAATTTTATTTTGTTTTCTTTCCTTTGGGGGTCGAGAGTAGAAGACCATATTGAAAATGTTTAGTGGCTCTCATATGCATGATTGTCTATTTAACTTAGAGCCCATATTACTTTGTCTTCTTTCTTGAGTTGAATGCTTGCAGATTCCAGCTTAGTCCAATGCACGTGCACTATTATTATTATACACATCGTTTGGTCGTGCAAGTGAAGGGCAATAATGACGATATATGATGGACTGATTGAGATGAGAAAAGCTGGTATGAACTCGACCTCTCTTGTTTTTGTTAATATGATGACTTCATCGTTCATGATTCAGCTTATTATGAAGTAAACATATTTGCAATGACATTTAGATATTATAGTTGCTTGTGCCATGCTTGATTAGCTATGAGTTATAATAGTTTACCTTGTGTGCCAACATGCTATTAAAATGATTATGATGTGGTATGATGGGATGGTATCCTCCTTTGAATGAATTGAGTGACTCGACTTGGCACATGTTCACGCATGTAGTTGAAACAAATCAACATAGCCTTCATGATATTTATGTTCATGGTAGATTATATCCTACTCATGCTTGTACTCGGTGTGAATTAATTTTAATGCATGTTCATGAATGTTGTCGCTCTCTCAGTTGGCCGCTTCCTAGTCTTTTGCTAGCCTTCTCCTGTACTAAGCGGGAATACTTCTTGTGCATCCAAACTCCTTAAACCCCAAAGTTGTTCCATATGAGTCCACCATACCTTCCTATATGCGGTATCTACTTGCCGTTCCAAGTAAATTTGTATGTGCCAAACTCCAAACCTTCAAATGAAATTCTATTTTGTATGCTCGAGCAGCTCATGTTCCAACTAGGGCTGCCTGTATCTTCCATGCTAGGTGTCTTATTATCAAGAGGAGTGGACTCTGCTCCTCACTCACGAGAAAGAGCCGGTAACCGAGATGTCGTGTCCCATGATCTAAAAAGATAAAGCAAATCAATATAATTAAACAAAACTCCCCCAGGGTTGTTGTTAGTTGGAGGCACTCGTTGTTTTGAGCAAGCCATGGATTGATGCTTGTTGGTGGTGGGGGAGTATAAACTTTTACCATTCTGTTTGGGAACTGCCTATAATGCATGTAGTATGGAAGATATAGCCATCTCATAGTTGTTACGTTGACATTGAAAGTATGTCGCTCAAAATTTGTATTCTTCTCTATTTTAAAATCGAGCTCTGGCACCTCTACAAATCCCTGCTTCCCTCTACGAAGGGCCTATCTATTTACTTTTATGTTGAGTCATCACGTACTTATTAAAAAGCACCCGCTGGAGAGCACACTGTCATTTGCATTCATTACTATTGGTTTATATTGGGTATGACTTGACTGGATCTCTTTTACCATGAATTACAATGTTTAGTCAGTCCTTGATCTTTAAAGGTGCTCTGCATTTATGTTTTGCGGTCTCAGAAAGGCCTAGAGAGATACCATTTTGTTATATCATATTATGAATGTTTTGAGAAAGTGTTGTCATCTAAGTTTTATTATTATGGCTCGCTAGCTGATTATGCCATTGATATGAGTAATTGTGAGACCTAAGTGTTATTGTGAGTATGGTTAGTTCATAATATTTGCTGAAAACCTGAATGTTGGCTTTACATATTTACAACAACAAGAGCAAATAGAGTTTGTAAAAAAATTTCTTTATCACTTTCAGTTTATCAACTGAATTGCTTGAGGACAAGCAAAGGTTTAAGCTTGGGCGAGTTGATATGTCTCCAACGTATCTACTTTTCCAAACACTTTTGCCCTTGTTTTGGACTCTAACTTGCATGATTTGAATGAAACTAACCCGGACTGACGCTGTTTTCAGCAGAACTGCCATGATGTTGTTTATTGTGCAGAAAACAAAAGTTCTTGGAATGACCTGAAAATCCACGGAGATAAGTTTTGGAAAATATAAAAAATAATGGCGAAAGAATCAAGGCCAGGGGGCCCACACCCTGTCCACGAGGGTGGGGGCACGCCCTCCCCCCTGGGCGCGCCCCCTATCTCGTGGGACCCCTGACGCTCCACCGACCTCAACTCCAACTCCATATATTCCATTTCACGGAGAAAAAAATCACAGAGAAAGTTTCATCGTGTTTTACGATACGGAGCCGCTGCCAAGCCCTAATCTCTCTCGACAGGGCCAATCTGGAGTCCGTTCGGGGCTCCGGAGAGGGGGATTCGTCGTCGTCGTCATCATCAACCATCCTCCATCACCAATTTCATGATGCTCACCGACGTGCATGAGTAATTCCATCGTAGGCTTGTTGGACGGTGATGGGTTGGATGAGATTTACCATGTAATCAAGTTAGTTTTGTTAGGGTTTGATCCCTAGTATCCACTATGTTCTGAGACTGATGTTGCTATGACTTTGCTATGCTTAATGCTTGTCACTAGGGCCCGAGTGCCATGATTTCAGATCTGAACCTATTATGTTTGCATGAATATATGTGAGTTCTTGATCCTATCTTGCAAGTCTATAGTCACCTATTATGTGTTATGATCCGACAACCCCGAAGTGACAATAATCGGGATAATTCTCGGTGATGATCGTAGTTTGAGGAGTTCATGTATTCACTATGTGCTAATGCTTTGTTCCGGTTCTCTATTAAAAGGAGGCCTTAATATCCCTTAGTTTCCACTAGGACCCCGCTGCCACGGGAGGGTAGGACAAAAGATCTCATGGAAGTTCTTTTTGATAAGCACGTATGACTATATTCGGAATACATGCCTACATTACATTGATGAACTGGAGCTAGTTCTGTGTCACCCTATGTTATAGCTTTACATGAGGAATCCCATCCGACATAATTATCCATCACTGATCCAATGCCTACGAGCTTTTCACATATTGTGCTTCACTTATTTACTTTTCCGTTGCTACTGTTACAATTCCTACAAAACTGTTATCTTTACTTTTACCACTGTTACCATTACTATTATACCACTTCTGCTACAAAATATTTTGCTGCAGATACTAAGTTATCCAGGTGTGGTTGAATTGACAACTCAACTGCTAATACTTAAGAATATTCTTTTGCTCCCCTTGTGTCGAATCTATAAATTTGGATTGAATACTCTATCTTCGAAAGTTGTTGTGATCCCCTACACTTGTGGGTTATCAACGGGCTGGAATCATATTGGATGGCCCAGATGACGCTACTGGGCCTAATTCGGATAGGGCGTAACGGGCCTTGGGTTAGCAGGTTGTAAATGGGCTATATGCGAACAGGCCATTAACAGGCTTTCCATGGGCCGGCCTGCCACCTTTTGACCAAGTCAAATGGGCCGGCCTTTTCACAGGAATGGGCCTCTGTTGGGCCGTGCCACGTGCCGACGTATCATAGGCGCCTTCTGTCCAATGAGTGGATGACATCTGTCCCAAGGATGAGCCGACACGTGTTTCCTCCAGCCAATGATGATTTTACACGTGGAAAATCCCCATTGGTCGGGGCTGTTAACGGGTTATCGGATCCAAAACCCGACCCGATAGCTTAACGGTGTTCTGTTACGGTGGATGCCACATGTCGGTCACCCTTGACGAAAGAACTTCTATGACGCGCGATTTATCGTCATGGAAGTGGACACTTCTGTGATGATAATTTTGGTAATGTCATGGAACACTTCTACGATAGCACAGGTATGACTATCTTCACTCTTTCATAAAATCGTCATGGATGTACATGCATGACAAAAAACGCGACCTACTATGACAAACATGTATCATCACGGAAGTGTATTTTTTTGTAGGGCATCTAGCTAATAACTGTGGACCCGAAGGTCTGTGGTAAACTACAGACAACTCATCGGAGAGGCCTTGGCGATGATGTAGAAGCCGTCCGTGATCGATTCCCCCTCCGGTGGAGCGTCGGAAAAGGCTCCAAGATGGGATCTCACGGGTACAGAAGGTTGCGGTGCCAGAAATAGGGTTTCGTGGTGCTCCTGGATGTTTTCGGGGTACGTAGATATATATAGGCGAAGGAAGTCGGTCAGGGGAGCCACGAGGGGCCCACCAGGGTGGGGGCGTGCCCACCCCCCTAGGGCGCGCCCTGCACCCTCGTGGCCGCCTCGGCTGCTTCTTGACGTCCACTCCAAGTCTCCTAGATTGTGTTTGTTCCAAAAAGATCTCTCCCGAAGGTTTCATTCCGTTTGGACTCCGTTTGATATTCCTTCTCTTTGAAACACTGAAATAGGCAAAAAAACTGCAATTCGGGCTGGGCCTCCGGTTAGTAGGTTAGTCCCAAAAATGATATAAAAGTGTATAGTAAAGCCCATAAACATCCAAAACAGGTAATATAATAGCATGGAACAATCAAAAATTATAGATACGTTGGAGACGTATGAGAAACCATTGGGAGATTCCTCGGGAACCCATATCTGTCCTTGCCTCCTTAGCACCAAAGAGGAAATTGTCTCCTCTGTGCCCAATGGCACCCGCCTGGCCTCGATTGTCATGGCTCACGTCATCGCAGCCTCATGAGGCTGGGTACCTGCATAGAAATCTCTGCTCCTCGGGAGATCACCTGGGGAGGCCGCTCCCTCGGGAGGTCTTGGTGTTGTTCGCCTCGCGAGGGTCTTGTCTTCGCAGTCTTGCAGATGGATTGTACCAGGCCGTCGAGGGAGCCATGCCGTGGGCCGCAGGTAGGCAAGTTTGGGTACCCTGGTTCCTATAACACCGACAAAACTGCAACCCAAAAAGATGGTGATCGAATGAAACAGCGTCCGGTCTCTACAGTCAACCTGATTTGTTCATTGCACCCAGTAGCCGCTGAACCCAAATTTTTTGGTTCCGTGCTTTTGAATTTTGAAACTTTGAATTGCAGTCCATGCTAGCCAAGGCTAACTTCCGGATGTGCCTGCAATAGTTGTAGACTGGACTCATCCATCCGTTGCGTGTCATGCCACCAATTGATACGTCATCAACGTATCTACTTTTCCAAACACTTTTTCCCTTGTTTTGGACTCTAACTTGCATGATTTGAATGAAACTAACCCGGACTGACGTTGTTTTCAGCAAAACTGCCATGATGTTGTTTTATGTGTAGAAAAGAAAAGTTCTCAGAATGTCCTGAAAATCCACGGAGGCACTTTTTGGAAAATATAAAAAATACTGGTGAAAGAATCAAGACCAGGCGGCCCACACCCTGTCCACGAGGGTAGGCGGCGCGCCCCCTCCCCCTGGGCGCGCCCCTATCTCGTGGGCCCCCTGGACCTCCACCGACCTCAACTCCAACTCCATATATTCACGTTCGGGGAGAAAAAAATCAGAGAGAAAGTTTTATCGCATTTTACGATACAGAGCCGCCGACAAGCCCTAATCTCTCTCAGGAGGGCTGATCTGGAGTCCGTTTGGGGCTCCGGAGAGGGGGATTCGTCGCCGTCATCATCATCAACCATCCTCCATCACCAATTTCATGATGCTCACCGCCGTGCGTGAGTAATTCCATCGTAGGCTTGCTGGACGGTGATGGGTTGGATGAGGTTTACCATGTAATCAAGTTAGTTTTGTTAGGGTTTGATCCCTAGTATCCACTATGTTCTGAGATTGATGTTGATATGACTTTGCTATGCTTAATGCTTGTCACTAGGGCCCGAGTGCCATGATTTCAGATCTGAACCTATTATGTTTTCGTGAATATATGTGTGTTCTTGATCCTATCTTGCAAGTCTATAGTCACCTATTATGTGTTATGATCCGACAACCCCGAAGTGACAATAATCAGGATACTTTTCGGTGATGACCGTAGTTTGAGGAGTTCATGTATTCACTATGTGTTAATGCTTTGTTCCGGTTCTCTATTAAAAGGAGGCCTTAATATCCCTTAGTTTCCGCTAGGACCCCGCTGCCACGGGAGGGTAGGACAAAAGATGGCATGCAAGTTCTTTTCCATAAGCATGTATTACTATTTACGGAATACATGCCTACATTACATTGATGAACTGGAGCTAGTTCTGTGTCACCCTATGTTATAGCTATTACATGAGGAATCGCATCCGGCATAATTATCCATCACTGATCCATTGCCTACGAACTTTTCACATATTGTTCTTCGCTTATTTACTTTTCCGTTGCCATTGTTACAATCACTACAAAACCCAAAAATGTTACTTTTGCTACCGTTACCTTTATTATCATACTACTTTGCTACTAAATACTTTGCTGCAGATACTAAGTTATCTAGGTGTGGTTGAATTGACAACTCAACTGCTCATACTCAAGAATATTCTTTGACTCCCCTTGTGTCGAATCAATAAATTTGGGTTGAATACTTTACCCTGGAAAGCTGTTGCGATCCCCTACACTTGTGGGTTATCAAGACTAATTTATGGCGCCGTTGCCGGGGAGCATAGCTCTATTTTCTGAGTGACTTGGGATTTATATCTGTTGATCACTATGAAGAACTTGAAAGCCGCGAAAACTACGATCTATTCCTCAACTACGAGGGGAGGTAAGGAACTGCCATCTAGCTCTGCACTACTATCTCCTTCTGTTTTGAGTAAGCTTGCGACACCTAAACCTGCTACTGCTATGAATTCTGATATGTCGCATGTTATTGATGATGCCACTTCTGCTATGCATGATACTTATGATGAAACTACATCTGTGCGTGATACTACTTTGCCATTAAGTGAATTTCTTGATGAACAACTTGCTAGAGTTAGGGGGGATGATATTATTGAAGATGCTATTATTGATGATAGTGATGATGAAAATTCTCCCAATAATTATGAATTGCCTGTTGTTCTTGAGGGTTATGTTATGAATGAAGAAGCTACTACAGCTATCTTTGCTTGCAATGATAGATATGATCTTAAGGAATTATTAGCTAAATGGAAGCAGCAGTCTCTTAATGCTAGAATGAAACCTGGCCCTGCTTTTGCTACTTCACCTATCTGTGTTACTGATCAGGATTACGAATTCTCTGTTGATCCTAAGATTATTACTTTAGTTGAATGTGATCCTTTTTATGGCCTTGAATCTAAAACTGTTGTGGCACACCTTACCAAGTTGAATGATATAGCTACCCTGTTTACTCATGATGATAAATCTCGCTATTTTTATATCCTTAAGATATTTCCGTTCTCATTAAAGGGTGATGCTAAGGCTTGGTATAATTCTCTTGCTCCTGGTTGTGTGCGTAGTCCCTAGAATATGATTTATTACTTCTCTGCTAAATATTTCCCTACTCATGAGAAAAAGCTGCCTTGCGGGAAATATATAATTTTGTGCAAATCAAAGAAGAGATTCTCCCACAAGCTTGGGGGAGGCTTCTCCGGTTACTTAATGCTTTGCCTGATCATCCTCTCAAGAAAAATGAAATACTTGATATCTTTTATAATGGACTAACCGATGCTTCCAAGGACTATTTGGATAGTTGTGCTGGTTGTCTTTTCAGGGAAAGAACAGTCGACGAAGTTGAATTACTGTTGAATAATATGTTGACTAATGAAAATAATTGGACTCTTCTTGAGGCAATTCCTGAACCAATTGAGCCAACTCCTGAGCCTATTCCTAAACCCACTCCGAAGAAGAGATGTGTTTTATTTCTCAGCCCTGAAGATATGCAAGAAGCAAAGAAATCAATGAAAGAAAAAGGTATTAAAGCTGAAGATGTTAAGAATTTACCACCTATTGAAGAAATACATGGTCTTAATATACCGCTTGTCGAAGAACCACATTGTCTTGATAACCCGACACAGGTAATAAAGGTAAATTCTCTCTATAAATATGATAAATTTGAAATCCCCTCTACTAAATTTCATAGCCCATGATTAGATAAATTTGATGACTTTATGGCTAGACAAGGAAGTTTTAATGCTTATGTTGGTAGAGAGTTGAAGAATAATGCTTTCGAGATAGGACGTGTGAGCGATAACATGGCTAGAGTTAAAAGTGAACTCAAACTCGTTAGCAAATATGCTTCTATGGTTGCTACTCAAGCTGAGTAAGTACTTAAAGCTCAAAATGATTTGCTTGATGAATGAAACAATAAAAATGACTTTGCTGTTACAGTGGCTACTAGAGCTGGTAGAATGACTCAGGAACCTTTGTATCCTGAAGGCCACCCTAAGAGAATCGAGCAAGATTCTCAGAGAAATAATTTAGAGGCACCTAGTTCTTCTAAAAAGAAGAAAAAGAAAAACGATAGGACTTTGCATGCTTCTAGTGAACCTACTGTAGACACACCTGAGAATCCCAATGATATTTCTATCTCTGATGCTGAAACACAATCAGGTGATGAACATGAACCTAGTGATAATGTTAATAATAATGTTCATGTTGATGCTCAACCTAGCAAAAACAATGATGTAGAGATTGAACCTTCTGTTGATCTTGATAACCCACAATCAAAGAATCAATGTTATGATAAGAGAGATTTTGTTGCTAGGAAGCACGGTAGAGAAAGAGAACCATGGGTTCAGAAACCCATGCCCTTTCCTCCTAAACCATCCAATACAAAGGATGATGAGGATTTTGAGCGCTTTGCTGAAATGATTAGACCTATTTTCTTACGTATGTGCTTAACTGATAAGCTTAAAGTAAATCCTTATGCTAAGTATATGAAGGATATCATCACAAACAAAAGAAAGATACCGGAAGCCGAAATTTCCACCATGCTTGCTAATTACACTTTTAAGGGTGGAATACCAAAGAAACTTGGAGATCCGGGGGTACCAACTATACCATGCTCCATTAAAAGAAATTATGTTAGAACTGCTTTATGTGATCTTGGAGCCGGTGTTAGTGTTATGCCTCTCTCTTTATATCGTAGACTTGAATTGAATAAGTTGAAACCTACTGAAATATCTTTGCAAATGGCTGATAAATCAACTGCTATACATGTCGGTATTTGTGAGGATGTGCCTATTGTGGCTGCAAATGTCACTATCTTAACGGACTTTGTTATTCTTCATATTCCTGAGGACGATAGTATGTCTATTATCCTTGGTAGACCCTTTTTGAATACTACAGGGGCTGTTATTGATTGCAACAAAGGCAATGTCACTTTTCATGTTAATGGTAATGAGCATAAGGTACACTTTTCGAGGAAACAATCTCAAGTTCATAGCATCAATTATATTGGAAAAGTTCCAACTATCATTATTGGAGGTTTTGAATTTCCTCTCCCTACTGTCAAGAAAAAGTATGATATTCTTATTGTTGGGGATTTTCATATCCCCGTTGAAGTAACTTAGTGTTATTCGAAATTTCTCTGGTTCCGTGTTATTCGGAATGAGTTTGTTAACAAGACTTGATCAACCTTGTTAGTGGATTCATTTTGATAATCATGAGATGGATGAAACTAGAAGGCACAACCTTCTATACCCTCTTTTTTACTTTCTGTTATTTAGATTAAATAAAGCAAAAATAGTATTATATGCCTGTTTTCTGAATTACCCGTGCATTAAAAAATATCCCAAAAATAAAAGTGCTCCAAATGCCCTGCAAATTTAGTATGATATTTTATGGAATAATTGAGGATTTTAGGCACTGAAATCACCGCAGGAGGGGCAAGCACCAGGCCACGAGAGTGGAGGGTGCGCCCCCTGTCTCGTGGGCCCCTGGTGGCCCCCCTCCACTTATGCCAGCACCCACACACTTCATCTTCTACCCAAAAAAATCCCCATCCAGCTCAAGCACGAGTTCTAGCTCATTTTGCTGCGATTTTCGATCTCCTTGCTCAAAGCTCCATTCACAAAACTTCTTTGGGAGATTGTTGCTTGGTATGTGACTCCTCCATTGGTCCAATTAGTTTTTGTTCTAGTGCTTTATTCATTGCAAATTTTTGCTGCATAGGTGACCATGTTCTTGAGCTTGCATGTTAAATTTATGAGGTCCCAAGCAATTCTAATGCATGATATAGGCTCTAGGCACTTGTAAGAGTAGTTGCTACCAATCTTGTTTAGTTTTATTCACTTTTATTTTCAAGTTACTAAAATTTCAGAAATATTCAGAAAATGTTAAGGAAACTTTTGAGGGGCTCTTCTAGCCAAAGCTGTCAGGAAAAACAAGCTAAAGAGAAGGAAAAAGCCAAGTATAATCTTCCTCGCTTAGCGGAAGTGCGGTCATGTGAATGGCCATGCGATGATTTGTTGAAAGAAGCTGGAATTCATGAAGATTGTTATTCTTTGATCGAGAATGCAGGCCTCACCGGTTTCATCAATGACCGGATCAATCAGTATCTCTTACTCACCAATACTTTCGTGCAAAACTCTTATTGTTATCCTAAGAAATCACCGCCCTCAGTATCATTTCATTTATATGATGAATTCAGAGAAATGTCTTTACATAATTTTTGTGCGGTGTGTAGGATACCCTACGAGGGAGAATTAGAGGAACCCCATCATAAAGATGTGGATGGCTTTGTTAACACTATAGTTGTAGAGGAGCCAAAGAAGGGCTCCGAGGCGAAAATCTCTAGCATACATTTTCCTGTTTTACGCTACTTTGCCATATTTGCTAGTAGATGCTTGATTGGTTGTGGAAATAGTGGAAACTTTAGTGTTCTTGACATTATCATCTTTCAACATGCCTTGCTTGGAGATAATAGTTTTAGTATGGGTGTCGTCATTGCTAAACGGCTAGGCCTAAATCATACAAAAGGCCCCATATTTGGAGGTATCTATGCTTCACGTCTTGCTAGACATTTTCAGATACCTATTAGGCGCCATGAGAAAGACGAGACAAAATTGCCTCCTCACATTTTAGATTACAAGAGCATGGTAGTCCACACGTTTATCATTGACAACGAAGAAAGGATGCTCTTGTATAACCTTAGATTTAATAAGAAACACAATGAGACTATTATTTTGCCTACGCCTCTGTTATTTGATTTGACTACAGATAATTTCCTTGTTACACCTGAAGCAGTGTACACTCATCGAGCCCAAGCTTTCACTCCAGAACCTGAACCTGAGCCGAAACCTGAACTGGACCCTTATCATGCATCATCTTTCCAGTGGGATCCGGAGATGACTAGCCAGTGGTATCCTGATTAAACCTCCCAGTACACCGGGGAGAGTAGCAGCTGTCCTTGGTATTAGACCAACTTAGGCCAAAATCCTAAGCTTGGGGGAGTACGTATTTCTCGCCGACTTTACATTCATGTTCACATACTAGTCGTCGGTGATCATACTATTTCATTGTATTATCCATGTTAGTTTAAATTTCTTTTTCTAGTTTTCTTCTTGTGTGTTTGATAAACCTTCAGAAAAACCAAAAAAAATAGTTAGTTTAATTTCTTTGCCTCTATTAGAAATTAAAATGAAAACCCAAAAAGATTTCTTGTTCTTCTTTTTACTTGTTGGGAGCTTTCCCATGTAAATAGTTTTATTTTCTTTTCTTTCCTTTGAAGGTCGAGAAGACCATATTGAAAATGCTTAGTGGCTCTCATATGCATGATTGTTTATTTAACTTAGAGCCCATATTACGTTGTCTTCTCTTTTGAGTTGAATGCCTGCAGATTCTAGCTTAGTCTAATGCACATGCACTCTTATTATTATACACATCGTTCGGTCGTGCAAGTGAAAAGCAATAATGACGATATATGATGGACTTATTGAGATGAGAAAAGCTGGTATGAACTCGACCTCTCTTGTTTTTGTAAAAATGATGAGTTCATCATTTCTGATTCAGCTTATTATGAGGTAAACATATTTGCAATGACATTTAGAGATTATAGTTGCTTGTGACATGCTTGATTAGCTATGAGTTATAATGGTTTACCTTGCGTGCCAACATTCTATTAGAATGATTATGATGTGGTATGATGGGATGGTATCCTCCTTTGAATAAATTGAGTGACTCGACTTGGCACATGTTCACACATGTAGTTGAAGCAAATCAACATAGCCTTCATGATATTTATGTTCATGGTAGATTATATCCTACTCATGCTTGTACTCGGTGTAAATTAATTTTAATCCATGTTTATGACTGTTGTCGCTCTCTCAGTTGGTCGCTTCCCAGTCTTTTGCTAGCCTTCACCTGTACTAAGCGAGAATATTGCTTGTGCATCCAAACTCCTTAAACCCCAAAGTTGTTCCATATAAGTCCACCATACCTTCCTATATGCGGTATCTACCTGCCGTTCCAAGTAAATTTGTATGTGCCAAACTCCAAACCTTCAAATGAAATTCTGTTTTGTCTGCTCGAGAAGCTCATGTTTCAACTAGGGCTGGTGGGTTATTCTCAAGAGGAGTGGACTCCGCTCCTCATTCACGAGAAAGGGCCGGTAACCGGGATGCCCAGTCCCATGATCCAAAAAGATCAAAGCAAATCAAAATAATTAAACAAAACTCCCCCAGGGCTGTTGTTAGTTGGAGGCACTCGTTGTTTCGAGCAAGCCATGGATTGATGCTTGTTTGTGGTTGGGGGAGTATAAACCTTTACCATTCTGTTTGGGAACTGCCTATAATGCATGTAGTATGGAAGATACAGCCATCTCATAGTTGTTGCATTGACAGCGAAAGTATGCCGCTCAAAATATTATTCAATCTCTGTTTTAAAATCGAGCTCTGGCACCTCTACAAATCCATGCTTCCCTCTGTGAAGGGCCTATCTATTTACTTTTATGTTGAGTCATCACCCTTCTTATTTAAAAGCACCCGCTGGAGAGCACACTGTCATTTGCATTCATTACTATTGGTTTATATTGGGTATGACTTGACTGGATCTCTTTTACCATGAATTACAATGTTTAGTCAGTCCTTGATCTTTAAAGGTGCTCTGCATTTATGTTTTGCGGTCTCAGAAAGACCTAGAGAGATACCATTTTGTTATATCATATTATGAATGTTTTGAGAAAGTGTTGTCATCTAAGTTTTATTATTATGGCTCGCTAGCTGATTATGCCATTGATATGAGTAATTGTGAGACCTAAGTGTTATTGTGAGTATGGTTAGTTCATAATATTTGCTGAAACCTGAATGATGGCTTTGCATGTTTACAACAACAAGAGCAAACATAGTTTGTAAAAGTTTTTCTTTATCACTTTCAGTTTATCAACTGAATTGCTTGAGGACAAGCAAAGGTTTAAACTTGGGGGAATTGATACGTCTCCAATGTATCTACTTTTCCAAACACTTTTGCCCTTGTTTTGGACTCTAACTTGCATGATTTGAATGAAACTAACCCGGACTGACGTTGTTTTCAGCAGAACTTCCATGGTGTTGTTTTATGTGCAGAAAAGAGAAGTTCTCAGAATGTCCTGAAAATCCACGGAGGCACTTTTTGGAAAATATAAAAAATATTGGCGAAAGAATCAAGACCAGGGGGGCCACACCCTGTCCACGAGGGTGGGGGGCGCGCCCCCTCCCCCTGGGCGTGCCCCCTGTCTCGTGGGCCCCCTAGACCTCCACCGACCTCAACTCCAACTCCATATATTCACGTTCGGGGAGAAAAAAATCAGAGAGAAAGTTTCATCGCGTTTTATGATACGGAGCCGCCGCCAAGCCCTAATCTCTCTCGGGAGGGCTGATCTGGAGTCCGTTCAGGGCTCCGGAGAAGGGGATTCGTCGCCGTCGTCATCATCAATCATACTCCATCACCAATTTCATGATGCTCACCGCCGTGCGTGAGTAATTCCATCGTAGGCTTGCTGGACGGTGATGGGTTGGATGAGATTTACCATGTAATCACGTTAGTTTTGTTAGGATTTGATCCCTAGTATCCACTATGTTCTGAGATTGATGTTGCTATGACTTTGCTATGCTTAATGCTTGTCATTAGGGCCCGAGTGCCATGATTTCAGATCTGAACCTATTATGTTTTCATGAATATATGTGTGTTCTTGATCCTATCTTGCAAGTCTATAGTCACCTATTATGTGTTATGATCCGACAACCCCGAAGTGACAAATAATCGGGATACTTCTCGGTGATGACCGTAGTTTGAGGAGTTCATGTATTCACTATGTGTTAATGCTTTGTTCCAGTTCTCTATTAAAAGGAGGCCTTAATATCTCTTAGTTTCCGCTACGACCCCGCTGCCACGGGAGGGTAGGACAAAAGATGTCATGCAAGTTCTTTTCCATAAGCACGTATGACTATTTACGGAATACATGCCTACATTACATTGATGAACTGGAGCTAGTTCTGTGTCACCCTATGTTATAGCTATTACATGAGGAATCGCATCCGGCATAATTATCCATCACTGATCCATTGCCTACGAGCTTTTCACATATTGTTCTTTGCTTATTTACTTTTCATTGCTATTGTTACAATCACTACAAAACCCAAAAACATTACTTTTGCTACCGTTACCTTTATTATCATACTACTTTGCTACTAAATACTTTGCTGCAGATACTAAGTTATCCAGGTGTGGTTGAATTGACAACTCAACTGTTAATACTCAAGAATATTCTTTGGCTCCCCTTGTGTCGAATCAATAAATTTGGGTTGAATACTTTACCCTCGAAAGTTGTTGCGATCCCCTACACTTGTGGGTTATCACCAATCAGCACCAAAGGTTGTAGTGCACCTTGCTTATGCCGCCGTCGTGCGATGCATGCTGCTCGGCCGTCTGTCCCATTGTACTCCCTGCTACCTCTTGAACATGTGTTGGTTTTCCCTTGAAGAGGAAAGGGTGATGCAGCAAAGTAGCGTAAGTATTTCCCTCGGTTTTTGAGAACGAAGGTATCAAGCCAGTAGGAGGCTACACGCAAATCCCTCGTACCTACACAAACAAATAAGAACCTCGCAACCAACGCGATAAAGGGGTTGTCAATCCCTTCACGGCCACTTGCAAAAGTGAGATCTGATAGAGAAAATAAATATTTTTGGTATTTTTATGATATAGATTGGAAAGTAAAGATTGCAAAATAAAGTAGATAGGAAACTTATATGATGGAAAATAGAGCCGGGGGCCATAGGTTTCACTAGTGGCTTCTCTCAAGATAGCATAATTATTATGGTGGGTGAAAAAATTGTTGTCGAGCAATTGATAGAAAAGTGCATAGTTATGAGAATATCTAGGCATGATCATGTATATAGGCATCACATCCGCGACAAGTAGATCGAAACAATTCTGCATCTACTACTATTACTCCACACATAGACCGCTATCCAGCATGCATCTAGAGTATTAGGTTCATACGAACAGAGTAACGCATTAGGCAAGATGACAGGATGTAGAGGGATAAACTCAAGCAATATGATATAAACCCCATCTTTTTATCCTTGACGGCGACAATACAATACGTGTCTTGCTGCCCCTGCTGTCACTGGGAAAGGACACTGCAAGATTGAACCCAAAGCTAAGCACTTCTCTCATTGCAAGAAAGATCAATCTAGTAGGCCAAACCAAATTGATAATTCGAAGAGACTTGCAATGATAACAAATCATACATAAAATAATTCAGAGGAGATTCAAATATTTCTCATAGATAATCTTGATCATAAACCCACAATTCATCGGATCTCGACAAACACAATGCAAAAAGAATTGCATCGAATAGATCTCCAAGAAGATTGAGGAGGAAAGAGAAGAAGTCATCTAGCTAATAACTATGGACCCGAAGGTCTGTGGTAAACTACTCACACTTCATCGGAGAGGCTATGGTGTTGATGTACAAGCCCTCCATGATCGATTCCCCCTCAAGCGAAGTGCCAGAAAAGGCCCCAAGATGGGATCTCACGGGTACAGAAGGTTGCGGCGGTGGAAATAGGGTTTCATGGTGCTCCTGGATGTTTTCAGGGTATATGGATATATATAGGCGAAGGAAGTCGGTCAGGGGAGCCACGAGGGGCCCACGAGGGTGGGGGCGCGCCCACCTCCCTGGGGCATGCCTCCCTGCCTCGTGGCCACCTCGTTTCTTTCTTGACATCCACTCCAAGTCTCCTGGATTGCATTTGTTCCAAAAATAACTCTTCCGAAGGTTTCATTCCGTTTGGACTCCGTTTGATATTCCTTTTCTGCGAAACACTGAAATAGGCAAAAAAACAGCAATTTGGGCTAGGCCTCCGGTTTATAGGTTAGTCCCCAAAATAATATAAAAGTGTATAGTAAAGCCCATTAAACATTCAAAACAGAAAATATAATAGCATGGAACAATCAAAAATTATAGATACGTTGGAGACGTATCAAGCATCCCCAAGCTTAATTCCTGCTCGTCCTTGAGTAGGTAAATGATAAAAACAGAATTTTTGATGTGGAATGCTACCTAGTATATTTCTCAATGTAATTTTCTTTATTGTGGCATGAATGTTCAGATCCAAATGATTCAAGATAAAAGTTTTGTATTGACATAAAAATAGTAATACTTCAAGCATACTAACAAAGTAATCATGTCTTATCAAAATAACATGGCAAAAGAAAGCTTATCCCTACATAATCATATAGTTAGGCCATGCTTCATTTTCGCCACACAAAATTCTCCCATCATGCACAACCCCAATTTTAGCCAAGCAATTGGTTCATACTTTTTCACGCGCTTCAGCTTTTTCAACCCTCACACAATACATGAGCATAAGCCATGGATATATCACTATGGGTGGAGTAGAGTATGATGATAGGGATTATGTGGAGAAGACAAAAAAGGAGAAAGTCTCACATTGACGCGGCTAATCAACGGGCTATGGAGATGCCCATCAATTGATGTCAACGCGAGGAGTAGGGATTGCCATGCAACGGATGCACTAGAGCTATAAATGTATGAAAGCTCAAAAAGAAACTAACTGGGTGTGCATCCAACTTGCTTGCTCACGAAGACCTAGGGCGTTTTGAGGATGCCCATCATTGGAATATACAAGCCAAGTTCTATAATGAAAAGTTCCCACTAGTATATGAAAGTGACAACATAGGAGACTCTCTATCATGAAGATCATGGTGCTACTTTGAAGCACAAGTGTGGAAAAATGATAGTAACATTGTCCCTTCTCTCTTTTTCTCTCATTTTTTTCCTTTTTTTTCTTCTTTTTTTTGGTGGGCTTCTTTGGCCTCTTTTAGAGTCTCATCCCGACTTGTGGGGCAATCATAGTCTCCATCATCCTTTACTCACATGGGACAATGCTCTAATAATGAAGATCATCACACTTTTATTTATTTACAACTCAAGAATTACAACTCAATACTTAGAACAAAATATGATTCTATGTGAATGCCTCCAGCGGTGTACCGGGATATGCAATGAATCAAGAGCGACATGTATGAAAGAATTATAATGGTGGCTTTTCCACAAATACGATGTCAACTACATGATTGTGCAAAAGCAATATGACATTGATGGAGCGTGTCATAATAAACGGAACGGTGGAAAGTTGCATGGCAATATATCTCGGAATGGCTATGGAAATGCCAAAATAGGTAGGTATGGTGGCTGTTTTGAGGAAGATATAAGGAGGTTTATGTGTGATAGAGCATATCGTATCACGGGGTTTGGATGCATCGATGAAGTTTGCACCAACTCTCCAGGTGAGAAAGGGCAATGCACGGTACCGTAGAGGCTAGCAATGATGGAAGGGTAAGAGTGCGTATAATCCATGGACTCACATTAGTCATAAAGAACTCATATACTTATTGCAAAAGTTTATTAGCCCTCTAAACAAAGTACTACTATGCATGCTCCTAGGGGAAGGGTTGGTAGGAGTTAACCATCGCACGATCCCGACCTCCACTCATAAGGAAGGCAATCAAAGAACACCCCATGCTACAAATTTGTCACACAACGTTTACCATACGTGCATGCTACGGGACTTGCCAACTTTAACACAAGTATTTCTCAATTTCATAATTACCCAACTAGCATGACTCTAACATTACCACCTTTATATCTCAAAACAATTATCAAGTATCAAATTTATCATAGTATTCAATGCACTTTATATGATAGTTTTTATTATACCCAACTTAGATTCCCAACATATTAGGACTAATTTTATAACCCAAAGCAAATACTATGTTGTTCTAAAAGACTCTCAAAATAATATAAGTGAAGCATGAGATATAAATAATTTCTACAAAATAAAACCACCGCCGTGCTCTAAAAAGATATAAGTGAAGCACTAGAGCAAAATTATCTAGCTCAAAAGATATAAGTGAAGCACATAGAGTATTCTAATAAATTTCAAATCATGTGTGTCTCTCACAAAAGGTGTGTACAGCACGGATGATTGTGGTAAACTAAAAGGCAAAGACTCAAATCAAACAAGACGCTCCAAGCAAAACACATATCATGTGGTGAATAAAAATGTAGCATCAAGTAAAGTTACCGATGGACGAAGACGAAAGAGGGGATGCCTTCTGGGGCATCCCCAAGCTTAGGCTTTTGGTTTCCTTGAATTTTACCTTGGGGTGCCTTGGTCATCCCCAAGCTTAGGCTCTTGCCACTCCTTATTCCATAATCCATCAAATCTTTACCCAAAACTTGAAAACTTCACAACACAAAACTCAACAGAAAACCCGTGAGCTCCGTTAGTACAAGAAAAACAAACCACCACCTTAAGGTACTGTAATTAACTCATTATTTATTTAAATTGGTTTTAAACCTACTGTATTCCAACTTCTCTATGGTTCATACCCCCCGATACTAGCCATAGATTCATCAAAATAACCAAACAACACACGAAAAGCAGAATCTGTCAAAAACAGAATAGTATGTAGCAATATGTAACTTTTGAATAATTCTGAACCCTAAAAGTTCTTCCAAAATAGGAAGTCCTAGGCAATTTGTCTATTAATCTTCTGCAAAAAGAATCAACTGAAAAGCACGTTTCTGTGATTTACTAAAATTATTCTCGTGCGTGCAAAAGTTTCTATTTTTCAGCAGGATCACATTAACTATCACCCAAGATGATCCTATAGGTTCTACTTGGCACAAACACTAAATTAAACATAAAACCACATCTAACCAGAGGCTAGATGAATTATTTAATACTAAATAGGAGCAAAAAGTAAAGAACAAAAAATAAAATTGGGTTGCCTCCTAACAAGAGCTATCGTTTAACGCCCCTAGCTAGGCATAAAAGCGAGAATAGATCTAAGTATTGCCATAATGATAAGGTAAATCATGAAAACTCATCTCATATTCCCTACGTTCAACAGAAAGTTTTCTTTGTGGCAAGCAAAAGTAATCAAAAGGGCTAAATTTAATGGGACAGAAGTCCCCAAGGTCAAGCTCGGGAGGTATGGGTTCCTCCTTTGGCCCTTCATAATGCACAACCAATTCATCATTATAAGCATTCTTTTGGCAAAAAGTCACGAGCCTTTGCTCAAGAGAAAATCTTAACCCATTGTTTTTAATAGCAAAATCATCATTAAGTTCGGAGATTCTATCAACTAGAACATCGGTAGGAACCTTTTTTTTCTAAGGTTTTCATTATAAGCAACATGATCTAAAGATTGTAAACGCATTATGTCTTCTTGATTAAAAAGGATCACCTCTATGGGTGGACGACCAGCTTCTACCCTAGAGTGCACAAAAATTTCTTTGGCTTCTTTCATTATAAATCTGAACCCATGTGCCAAAAATATAGTTGCTACATGCTTAACAGAAGAATGCTCAATATCGGAAAATTCTAGGAAAATCCTTTGTATGCAAGGATGCAAATGCATAAACTATCTTTCAAGTTCAACTATAAGCAAGGATATAGCATCCGAAAGACTACTAGTTCTATTAAGAATAGATCCACCCATAGAGGGCAAAGCACTGACACAAGTAAAGAAATCTTGAATAGCCCCTTTTCCAACAATATTACCACTACCGATTCAAAACTTTTTAGTATGTAAGATAGTGGGTTCTTCGGCAGGATCATCAAAAGCATCAAATTTTCCCATGTTATTACTATTGTCCTCATCAACGATAACCTCACCAATTTCAGACATAGTGGCAACAAATGCCACAAGAAGCAAGCGAGAAAGAGGCGAACGGGAAAGAGAGGGTGAATAAAACGGCAAGGGTGAAGTGGGGGAGAAGAAAACGAGAGGCAAATGGCAAATAATGTAATGCGAGGGAGAAGAGTTTGTAATGGGTACTTGGTATGTCTTGACTTGTGCGTAGACTCCCCAGCACCGGCGCTAGAAATCCTTCTTGCTACCTCTTGAGCATGCTTTGGCTTTCCCTTGAAGAGAAAAGGGTGATGCAGCAAAGTAGCGTAAGTATTTCCCTCGGTTTTTGAGAACCAAGGTATCAATCCAGTAGGAGGCTACACGCAAATCCCTCATACCTACACAAACAAATAAGAACCTCGCAACCAACGCGATAAAGGGGTTGTCAATTCCCTCACGGCCACTTGCAAAAGTGAGATCTGATAGAGATAATAAATATTTTTGGTATTTTTATGATATAGATTGGAAAGTAAAGATTGCAAAATAAAGTAGATCGGAAACTTATATGATGGAAAATAGACCCGGAGGCCATAGGTCTCACTAGTGGCTTCTCTCAAGATAGCATAAGTATTATAGTGGGTGAACAAATTATTGTCGAGCAATTGATAGAAAAGTGCATAGTTATGAGTATATCTAGGCATGATCATGTATATAGGCATCACGTCCGCGACAAGTAGATCGAAACAATTCTGCATCTACTACTATTACTCCACACATCGACCGCTATCCAGCATGCATGTAGAGTATTAAGTTCATAAGAACAGAGTAACGCATTAGGCAAGATGACATGATGTAGAGGGATAAACTTAAGCAATATGATATAAACCCCATCTTTTTATCCTCGATGGCAACAATACAATACGTGCCTTGCTGCCCCTGCTGTCACTGGAAAAGGACACCGCAAGATTGAACCCAAAGCTAAGCACTTCTCAAATTGCAAGAAAGATCAATCTAGTAGGCCAAACCAAATTGATAATTCGAAGAGACTTGCAATGATAACAAATCATACATAAAAGAATTCAGAGGAGATTCAAATATTTCTCATAGATCATCTTGATCATAAACCCACAATTCATCAGATCTCGACAAACACACCGCAAAAAGAATTACATCGAATAGATCTCCAAGAAGATCGAGGAGAACTTTGTATTGAGAATCAAAGAGAGAGACGAAGCCATCTAGCTAATAACTATTGACTCGAAGTTCTGTGGTAAACTACTCACACTTCATCGGAGAGGCTATGGTGTTGATGTAGAAGCCCTCCGTGATCAATTCCCCCTTCGGCGGAGCACCAGAAAAGGCCCCAAGATGGGATCTCACGGGTACAGAAGGTTGCGGCGGTGGAAATAGGATTTCGTAGTGCTCTTGGATGTTTTCAGGGTATATGGATATATATAGGCGATAGAAGTCGATCAGGGGAGCCACGAGGGGCCCACGATGGTGGGGGCGCGCCTCCCTGCCTCGTGGCCGCCTCGTTTCTATCTTGACGTCCAAGTCTCCTGGATTGCGTTTGTTCCAAAAATAACTCTCCCAAAGGTTTCATTCCGTTTGGACTCCGCTTGATATTCCTTTTCTGCGAAATAGTGAAATAGGCAAAAAAACAGCAATTTGGGTTGGGCCTCCGGTTAATAGGTTAGTCCCAAAAATAATATAAAAGTGTATAGTAAAGCCCATTAAACATCCAAAACAGATAATATAATAGCATGGAACAATCAAAAATTATAGATACGTTGGACATGTATCACTCCCTCGCCCCGGCATGACCAATTGAGCAACATAAAACACTACTCGGTCGCCTACCGGGGCAACGCCACCACCATATTTCACCTCACCACCAAGGTTGCGCATGCGCTGCACGCATGAAATCCAACCAACGCACAGAGCTAGCCTAGCCGACATGGCCTACACCGGCTCGCCCCCCGCTATCATGGGTCATCATGGGCAGTGTGTCGCGGGTGCTCTCGGTTGCCACCGCCACCGACGACCTCCCTCCGGTCCGGGCGCCGCCCACTTCTTCCTGGCGCTGCTGGTGCCCGTGCGCATCGCGCTCCTCACCACCCCTGTGCATCTTCCCATCCCGCCCTAGCGACAGCTTCCCCTCCGTCCTCACTCTTCCGCTAGCCTTCTCCTCCTCCACGCCGACCAAGCCGCACCAAATCACCACCATCATCGACACCCCCGACCACCACCAGCTCGGTTGTCGCCATCGTTGTGAGCTGCTTCGTGCTCCACGTCGCCATTAGCTCCGCCCTGCCGCTCCCCACGCTCGACCTCATCACCCACCCGGGTGACCGCGACCACGGCCTCCTCGACTCCCCCTATAGCGAGCGCTAGATGGTCGCCGAGCTCCTGATGGTTTGGTCTACTCCTCAGAAACTCTTTCTCTCTCTGCAACTAGCGCTAGGTGGTGCAAGGCCATCAGCCCTCTGCAACCAACTGAGGCGAAAGAAGTTTGATTAGAGGGAGAACATCAGTTGCAGTGAATCCACACCAAGGCCTGACACTTACGGGTGGGGTCTATGACAAAAAGAATCACCAGATCGCTCCCAGGCCTTCAACTCCTGTGAGCTTAGTAACTGTAGGGACTATTAATTCTAGTTTGACGAGTTACTTTGGCATGGTTGGCTGAAAAGAAAAAGAGGGATTCTCTCGTGGTAGAAGAGAACAGATATACTAGTGCTAGTACTTTCTAGTTGTTGCGTCGCTCATAATTTTTGTTGCATCTTGAGTACTTGTTGTCACCACACGTGAGTTTCACTTGTGTCTTAGGCTCACGTCTCTAATAAGGTCTAGCCTAGGACTAGCACTCGACCACTTTGAGCGAATTTTCAGCTTGCATTAATTAACGTGGTTATAGCATTTTTCCACATATATAAAGCCAACCCAGCTCCACATATTTCTACACCGTGCATACATACGTTCACATGGCAATCGCTTTACCCAATCTTTGGAGTTATTTGACACCGCCGGTTGTCGATCACCACCTGATGCATGGTAAGAACTTGCAAGACTTTGATTTTTACTCTATTGTGAGCGGTTTACCACCACATCCTAGTAGTTCATAGGAACATACTTGTTTCTACTAATCATGTCAGGTTCCAGAGTCAGTTGGGCTTCATCGGTCGTGGGAGACGTGCCATCACCTCAGAAAATACATCCACCATCACAAGAGGTACAAAGACATCATAATGCGCACAAACAGGTTCTTGTTTCAACACCACCTTTTAGTGGTCGTTTTAAGCCTGATTTATATATTAAATGGGAGTTCGAAATAAATGTTATATTTGCTTCACATAATTTTTCTGAACATCAAAAAGTTAAGGTCGCAGTTGGTACATTCACTGGTTTTGCTACTGTTTGGTGGAGTGAACATTGTCGGCTATACCCTGGTTATGTACCTACTATTTGGGATGATTTAAAACTTTTCAAGAGAGATAGATTCATCGGCGTTTATTATACTCGTGGCATGATTAAAAAACTACAACATTTAAAACAAGGTAGTGACACTGTAACAAAATATTATGATGATTTACAAACTACCTTGTTGCACTCCTTTTTAGAGGAACCTGAAGATAATTTTACGGATAGATTTTGGGGAGGATTAAACCGTGATATTCAGGAGATACTAATTCATGAAGAGTGTTATCATATGGACCGTTTGATTCATGAAGAGTGTTATCCTATGGACCGTTTGTTTTGTCTTGCTTGCAAAGCTGAACAGGAAATAATATGACGTGTTGTCCACAAGGAGAATAAGCGCAAGGTACACATTCCAAGAGATGATACAGTTGTTCCTTCAACTACTAGGCGTACTATGACAACCACATCCGCCGTTTTGAGGACAACATCACCTCCACCATGTGACACATCACCTACGAGAGTGCCTACATCATCTGAGTTGATCATAAGAGGTAATGACCAAGGTACTGATCTTCCACCTCCTCATGAGTATGATGAATGCCTTATCGATTTAAATGCATTGCGCGATGAACTACCTACTACGTTGATCACACCAACTATTCTAGAGGACTATGTTGATGATTTGACTTTGCCATGTGATCAAACAATTTTGAGTGAACCCATTGAATTAACTATTGATGCAAAAGAACCATGTGGTTTAGGGAATAAATCATATTTGGATCAAATACATTTGAAAATAATTGTGCCAATGTTTAATCATTTTGATATGACCTCTAATCTCGGTGATGGTTCCTCAAGGTTGGGATGGTTTAATGATGAGCATTCCCAATCTTTTATTACGATTAAGAGCTTCACTTATATGTGCAAACTAAGTTGTAATATTTTCATGCCTTTGGCTTCCTACGATAGAATTTTGGCTTTATATTTCACGACATTTAAAGAGTACTCTTGTATAAATGTGTCACATGTGCCACAACTGAGATCAATAAAAATGGATGACATACATATACAATGTGTACACCTTGTCTCTTTTTTTAGCCACATTTCAGTTCATGCAACGCCGAGGACGGCTTTGTTTTCAAGAAGGGGAGGATGATGAGGTCATGGCTACCATAGTTACACCAGCCCCTGCTGTTATACCTATTGGGTCAACTACTAGACCTCTGGCACGCCAGTTGAATTATCAGGTACTTTCGTTCCTTGGTCATGTTTCTAATGTTCATAAGAATGTGATGCTGCCTAACTTAGATACCTTTGTGTTGCTTATAGTTGAAGCGTCGAGCATGGACAAGAAGAATGAACACTGGAGCATGACCAAGCTTTGGATGAAGGTGTGCATGAAGGGAACAAGAACTATGTTTCCAGATGAGATTTCCGTACTTTGAAGCCACCATGATGACATACAAGAAGATGGACGAAATATACAAGATGGTCTTTCATAAATTCCGTCCATAGTTTATTATTGGTGTTGTGCCACCTTATTTGTGGGCCAGGCCGATGCAATTTCGAAATACTACTTCATGGGCTATTTTTAGAGTCCGTATTATAGGGGAAACGACTCGGGAGGTGTTTTAGTCCCACCTTGCCAAGGGTGGACAAAATCCCCTCTCATTTCCCCTATAAATACAGCCCTTAAGGCATCTTTTAGACTTGGGTTTTAATTAGTTAAAAGTTAGTCATTGCTGCAACTTCGTGTACTTCGTTTGTGTCCAACGACCAAACCAAAACCGCTTTTAGAACCCCAATTTTATCAACACTTCATATATATTCACAGTATTCGGATTGCTTTATCATATTCTTGCTTGTTCTCTGACTGCTTGCAGGAATAGACCTTTGTGGTCAGGTTGATCATGCTCCGGTGTGGTCAATAACCTCTCGGAGTTGGTTTAGCGATTGCTAAGGCGCAACGTTGGGCACGTTTTGTCATGCCCAATATGCGATACTATCCTAAAGAGACTCGAAGGTCCCACCAAGGATAGAACCGCATATTGAAATGCTTTTGCAAGGTGGATATCATTACATCAACATTACATAATAGATGGGGATACATACAAGAGGCATACAATGCCACACGAATACAACATCACAATACATAAGAGCAACATCCGACTACGGATGAAACACAAACAGAAACTCAAACGACATCCACCTTGCTAGCCCAGGCTGCCGACCTGGAACCTATCCCCTGATCGAAGAAGAAGCAGAAGAAGAACTCCGAAACAAGCAAACATCGCTCTCGCGTCAAGTTCATTGCATAACCTGTACCTGCAACTGTTGTTGTAGTAATCTGTGAGCCACGAGGACTCAGCAATCCCGTTACCATGGGTATCAAGACTAGCAAAGCTTAAAGGGAAAGGAAGGGGTTAAGTGGTGAGGCTGCAGCAGCGACTAAGCATCTATGGTGGCTAACATACGCAAATAAGAGCGAGAAGCGAGCAAAAGGAACGGTCATGAAGCTAGCAATGATCAAGAAGTGATCTTGAACTCCTACTTACGTCAAACATAACCCAAAACCGTGTTCACTTCCCGAACTCCGCCGAAAAGAGACCATCACGGCTACACACGCGGTTGATGCATTTTAAATCGGATCTGGTGTCAAGTTATCTACAACCGGACATTAACAAATTCCCATCTGCCTATAACCGCATGCACAGCTTTCGAAAGTTTATACCCTACAGGGGTGTCCCAACTTAGCCCATGATAAGCTCTCGCGATCAACGAAGGATATACCTTCTCCCAGGAAGACCCGATCAGACTCGGAATCCCGGTTTACAAGACATTTCAACAATGGTAAAACAAGACCAGCAAAGCCGCCCGATGCACCGACAATCCCGATAGGAGCTGCACATATCTCGTTTTCACGGCAACACCGGATAAATCAAGCTACGAGTAATACCAGACCTCGAGTTTCCCCGAGGGGGCCCCGCAGGCTACTCGGTTCGGACCAACACTTAGACAAGCACTCGCCCGGGGGGGCAAAATAAAGATGACCCTTGGGTTAATTACTCCCAAGGGAAAAGTAGGTGGTGGTGAGGCAAATGGTAAAACCAATGTTGGGCCTTGCTGGAGGAGTTTTATTCAAAGCGAACTGTCAAGGGGGTCCCATAAATCACCCAACCGCGTAAGGAACGCAAAATCCGGGGACATAACACCGGTATGACGGAAACTAGGGCGGCAAGAGTGGAACAAAACACCAGGCATAAGGCCGAGTCTTCCACCCTTTACCAAGTATATAGATGCATTAATAATATAAGAGATATTGTGATATCCCAACAAAATCCTGTCCACCATGGAGCAATCTTCAACTTCACCTGCAACTAACAACGCTATAAGAGGGGCTGAGCAAAGCGGTAACATAGCCAAACAACGGTTTGCTAGGAAGGGTGTCAGGCGTTACAACACTCCTCCACTAACAAGAGATCTCGTCCCGAGATCTTAGGACCGAGACGGAAGGGAAAAGGGATGGGGTGAAACAAGAACTCAAGAGAAGAAGCAAAGAATCGAGATCACTCGAGAAGAAGAGAGGAACGACGAGAATGATGAGAATCGAAAGCTCACAGAATCAGATAGACTATGAAAGCACTCCGGTTAGAACGAGATAAGAAACGAATAAGACTGAAAGGATTTAGGCAGCACTTCGGCTGAAACATGGATGAATCGAACACGAGTTTGAGAGGATGGAAAGATACTTGATGAAAGGAACAACACAAAACCTCCGGAAGAATTGAAAGAATGAGCACCTCGGGAAGCAAGAAGAAGAAGATACTTGAGCTCTTCCAACAAAATCTTGATGAACTCTTGAAAAATGAATTAAATCATGACGATCCACCATGAAGAACTCCGGTAACAAAAAGGATGACGAGATAAAATGAGGGGTGAAAGAATAAGATGAGCCTTGTGATGATTTATATGGAGGTTCCGACGAAATGGCTGAGGAAATTTTACTCCGGAAAAGAAAAGATGAAAACACTTGGAACTAGAATTTATTCCTCATGAACAAACTCCGAAGGAAGGGATTACTCACTTGGAAGAAATAAGAATAAGATTTATTGTATGCTTATCCTTCATCAAATTAAATTGATGACAAGCAATGGATTTTGCATATTACTTACTCTTCTTGAAAAGGATTGAGAAGTGACATGTTGCAAACTTGAGAAGGTCTTCATGAACCATCGGTAGGATTCGAAAGAACGAATGAATTAAAATGATAACAAAGGAAAAAAAGGGATCTGAATGAACCACCGTAACAATTCGAGAATGACTAATGAAAGAGAATGAATCACGGGGAAGAATTAGAAGAACAAATATGCTTGAGGGGATTTAGATGCAAAAGAACGAAGAGACAACGAGCTGATCAAAGAATACTTGACAGATGCACCGGGATAATTGGATAATGGTAGCTGAAATGTGAGGACGGAGAATTCTTCTGGAATGATGGCCTCCGGTGAAAAGAAACGGAAAAACAACTTCTGACATACTCCGGATGGATGAAGCGAATTGCACGACTGGAAACAATTTGATAGGATAACGTCGAGCTAGCACCACGAATCTTCGAGAGAACAAACAAGATTTAGAGGAAAAACTCTTCTTCGGTCTTCAAAGCTGAGAAAGACGATGAGAAACACCACTGAAATTGTTGAGAAACTCTGGAATAACGAAAAAGAGGAAAGGTAGAACCCGAGATGAAAAGAATTTGAAAGCGATCTTGGAGATGGCATGTGACTGATGGAATCCATTCTTACGTCACACTTTGAAAAGAATTGATAATAACTCCGGGGGAATTAGAAGAATCAGGTAAGATCCTGGGAAAAGACTTGTGGGTTAGGGCCCACTGAAGAGAAAAACATCGTTGGAAAGGGATGTTGAACAGATAGATGATGCACCGGAACAATTGAAATATTTGAATGAGGTGACAACCTCGAATTAATTCGAACTTAGACGAATCTCCTGAGATGTCTTGCACTTCGGGATGATTGAATGGCGAGATGCAAACGAGCAAGGAAAACACTTGAGCCGAGGGAAAGAATATGATCTACCGAAAACTTGAATTGAATCCACCGGAGAAGAAAAAGAGATGAAGAATGTCAAACAAGACGAGAATTCACCGGTTGAAACAATTGACGAAAGACTGAAAAGGCTCCACACGAATGAAATAGATGGTCGAGAGAGACTCAGACTCTGGGAAGAAAAGGGTGGGAGGGCGGAAAAACAAAGGCAACTTGGAAGGGAGAACCGACGAATATTTTGAAAAGAAAACACCGATTGAAATCATTGAGGAGAGAGAGCAAAAACTTCGCACAAGTAGGATGGTACTCGATTACAGACTCCGGTTCCGAGAAAAAAAAAGGGTGGGCGGGTGGGAAAAGAAAACAACTAAGCATTGAACTTGGCAAAGATGAAGAGGCTCGAGACAACTTGACGAGAAATGCACTGGATCAAAAGAGCTAAGAACCAACGATCGGAAAACCAACTGCGTGATCCTAAAGAAAAATTTGAAGGGGAAGAGGAGTAATTCAAAACACCTACGTCAAGATTCCTGACCAGAGCGACGAAGGGGCTGAGGAGTAAAATGAATTCCTACTCTCCAATATAACTAGACTCGAAAAATAGTTTTTCTTCTAGACTCAACATCGGCCAAACTACACGATCAATCAAGGGGCTCCTAAGGTCGGTCGAGGCTCTGATACCAACTTGTCATGCCCAATATGCGATACTATCCTAAAGAGACTCGAAGGTCCCACCAAGGATAGAACCGCATATTGAAACGCTTTTGCAAGGTGGATATCATTACATAAACATTACATAATAGATGGGGATACATACAAGAGGCATACAATGCCACACGAATACAACATCACAATACATAAGAGCAACATCCGACTACGGATGAAACACAAACAGAAACTCAAACAACATCCACCCTGCTAGCCCAGGCTGCCGACCTAGAACCTATCCCCTGATCGAAGAAGAAGCAGAAGAAGAACTCCGAAACAAGCAAACATCGCTCTCGCGTCAAGATCATCGCATAACCTGTACCTGCAACTGTTGTTGTAGTAATCTGTGAGCCACGAGGACTCAACAATCCCGTTACCATGGGTATCAAGACTAGCAAAGCTTAAAGGGAAAGGAAGGGGTTAAGTGGTGAGGCTGCAGCAGCGACTAAGCATATATGGTGGCTAACATACGCAAATAAGAGCGAGAAGCGAGCAAAAGGAACGGTCATGAAGCTAGCAATGATCAAGAAGTGATCTTGAACTCCTACTTACGTCAAACATAACCCAAAACCGTGTTCACTTCCCGAACTCCGCCGAAAAGAGACCATCACGGCTACACACGCGGTTGATGCATTTTAAATCGGATCTGGTGTCAAGTTATCTACAACCGGACATTAACAAATTCCCATCTGCCTATAACCGCATGCACAGCTTTCGAAAGTTTATACCCTGCAGGGGTGTCCCAACTTAGCCCATGATAAGCTCTCGCGATCAACGAAGGATATACCTTCTCCCAGGAAGACCCGATCAGACTCGGAATCCCGGTTTACAAGACATTTCGACAATGGTAAAACAAGACCAGCAAAGCCGCCCGATGCACCGACAATCCCGATAGGAGCTGCACATATCTCGTTTTCACGGCAACACCGGATAAATCAAGCTACGAGTAATACCAGACCTCGAGTTTCCCCGAGGGGGCCCCGCAGGCTACTCGGTTCGGACCAACACTTAGACAAGCACTCGCCCGGGGGGGCAAAATAAAGATGACCCTTGGGTTAATTACTCCCAAGGGAAAAGTAGGTGGTGGTGAGGCAAATGGTAAAACCAATGTTGGGCCTTGCTGGAGGAGTTTTATTCAAAGCGAACTGTCAAGGGGGTCCCATAAATCACCCAACCGCGTAAGGAACGCAAAATCCGGGGACATAACACCGGTATGACGGAAACTAGGGCGGCAAGAGTGGAACAAAACACCAGGCATAAGGCCGAGTCTTCCACCCTTTACCAAGTATATAGATGCATTAATAATATAAGAGATATTGTGATATCCCAACAAAATCCTGTCCACCATGGAGCAATCTTCAACTTCACCTGCAACTAACAACGCTATAAGAGGGGCTGAGCAAAGCGGTAACATAGCCAAACAACGGTTTGCTAGGAAGGGTGTCAGGCGTTACAACACTCCTCCACTAACAAGAGATCTCGTCCCGAGATCTTAGGACCGAGACGGAAGGGAAAAGGGATGGGGTGAAACAAGAACTCAAGAGAAGAAGCAAAGAATCGAGATCACTCGAGAAGAAGAGAGGAACGACGAGAATGATGAGAATCGAAAGCTCACAGAATCAGATAGACTATGAAAGCACTCCGGTTAGAACGAGATAAGAAACGAATAAGACTGAAAGGATTTAGGCAGCACTTCGGCTGAAACATGGATGAATCGAACACGAGTTTGAGAGGATGGAAAGATACTTGATGAAAGGAACAACACAAAACCTCCGGAAGAATTGAAAGAATGAGCACCTCGGGAAGCAAGAAGAAGAAGATACTTGAGCTCTTCCAACAAAATCTTGATGAACTCTTGAAAAATGAATTAAATCATGACGATCCACCATGAAGAACTCCGGTAACAAAAAGGATGACGAGATAAAATGAGGGGTGAAAGAATAAGATGAGCCTTGTGATGATTTATATGGAGGTTCCGACGAAATGGCTGAGGAAATTTTACTCCGGAAAAGAAAAGATGAAAACACTTGGAACTAGAATTTATTCCTCATGAACAAACTCCGAAGGAAGGGATTACTCACTTGGAAGAAATAAGAATAAGATTTATTGTATGCTTATCCTTCATCAAATTAAATTGATGACAAGCAATGGATTTTGCATATTACTTACTCTTCTTGAAAAGGATTGAGAAGTGACATGTTGCAAACTTGAGAAGGTCTTCATGAACCATCGGTAGGATTCGAAAGAACGAATGAATTAAAATGATAACAAAGGAAAAAAAGGGATCTGAATGAACCACCGTAACAATTCGAGAATGACTAATGAAAGAGAATGAATCACGGGGAAGAATTAGAAGAACAAATATGCTTGAGGGGATTTAGATGCAAAAGAACGAAGAGACAACGAGCTGATCAAAGAATACTTGACAGATGCACCGGGATAATTGGATAATGGTAGCTGAAATGTGAGGACGGAGAATTCTTCTGGAATGATGGCCTCCGGTGAAAAGAAACGGAAAAACAACTTCTGACATACTCCGGATGGATGAAGCGAATTGCACGACTGGAAACAATTTGATAGGATAACGTCGAGCTAGCACCATGAATCTTCGAGAGAACAAACAAGATTTAGAGGAAAAACTCTTCTTCGGTCTTCAAAGCTGAGAAAGACGATGAGAAACACCACTGAAATTGTTGAGAAACTCTGGAATAACGAAAAAGAGGAAAGGTAGAACCCGAGATGAAAAGAATTTGAAAGCGATCTTGGAGATGGCATGTGACTGATGGAATCCATTCTTACGTCACACTTTGAAAAGAATTGATAATAACTCCGGGGGAATTAGAAGAATCAGGTAAGATCCTGGGAAAAGACTTGTGGGTTAGGGCCCACTGAAGAGAAAAACATCGTTGGAAAGGGATGTTGAACAGATAGATGATGCACCGGAACAATTGAAATATTTGAATGAGGTGACAACCTCGAATTAATTCGAACTTAGACGAATCTCCTGAGATGTCTTGCACTTCGGGATGATTGAATGGCGAGATGCAAACGAGCAAGGAAAACACTTGAGCCGAGGGAAAGAATATGATCTACCGAAAACTTGAATTGAATCCACCGGAGAAGAAAAAGAGATGAAGAATGTCAAACAAGACGAGAATTCACCGGTTGAAACAATTGACGAAAGACTGAAAAGGCTCCACACGAATGAAATAGATGGTCGAGAGAGACTCAGACTCTGGGAAGAAAAGGGTGGGAGGGCGGAAAAACAAAGGCAACTTGGAAGGGAGAACCGACGAATATTTTGAAAAGAAAACACCGATTGAAATCATTGAGGAGAGAGAGCAAAAACTTCGCACAAGTAGGATGGTACTCGATTACAGACTCCGGTTCCGAGAAAAAAAAGGGTGGGCGGGTGGGAAAAGAAAACAACTAAGCATTGAACTTGGCAAAGATGAAGAGGCTCGAGTCAACTTGACGAGAAATGCACTGGATCAAAAGAGCTAAGAACCAACGATCGGAAAACCAACTGCGTGATCCTAAAGAAAAATTTGAAGGGGAAGAGGAGTAATTCAAAACACCTACGTCAAGATTCCTGACCAGAGCGACGAAGGGGCTGAGGAGTAAAATGAATTCCTACTCTCCAATATAACTAGACTCGAAAAATAGTTTTTCTTCTAGACTCAACATCGGCCAAACTACACGATCAATCAAGGGGCTCCTAAGGTCGGTCGAGGCTCTGATACCAACTTGTCACGCCCAATATGCGATACTATCCTAAAGAGACTCGAAGGTCCCACCAAGGATAGAACCGCATATTGAAACGCTTTTGCAAGGTGGATATCATTACATAAACATTACATAATAGATGGGGATACATACAAGAGGCATACAATGCCACACGAATACAACATCACAATACATAAGAGCAACATCCGACTACGGATGAAACACAAACAGAAACTCAAACAACATCCACCCGGCTAGCCCAGGCTGCCGACCTAGAACCTATCCCCTGATCGAAGAAGAAGCAGAAGAAGAACTCTGAAACAAGCAAACATCGCTCTCGCGTCAAGATCATCGCATAACCTGTACCTGCAACTGTTGTTGTAGTAATCTGTGAGCCACGAGGACTCAACAATCCCGTTACCATGGGTATCAAGACTAGCAAAGCTTAAAGGGAAAGGAAGGGGTTAACTGGTGAGGCTGCAGCAGCGACTAAGCATATATGGTGGCTAACATACTCAAATAAGAGTGAGAAGAGAGCAAAAGGAACGGTCATGAAGCTAGCAATGATCGAGAAGTGATCCTGAACTCCTAGTTACGTCAAACATAACCCAAAACCGTGTTCACTTCCCGGACTCCGCCGAAAAGAGACCGTCACGGCTACACACGCGGTTGATGCGTTTTAAATCAGATCTGGTGTCAAGTTATCTACAACGGGACATTAACAAATTCCCATCTGCCTATAACCGCAGGCACAGCTTTTGAAAGTTTATACCCTGCAGGGGTGTCCCAACTTAGCCCATGATAAGCTCTTGCGATTAACGAAGGATATACCTTCTCCCAGGAAGACCCGATCAGACTCAGAATCCCGGTTTACAAGACATTTCGACAATGGTAAAACAAGACCAGCAAAGCCGCCCGATGCGCCGACAATCCCAATAGGAGCTGCACATATCTCGTTCTCAGGGCAACACCGAATAAATCAAGCTACGAGTAAAACCAGACCTCGAGTTTCCCCGAGGGGGCCCCGCAGGCTGCTCGGTTCGGACCAACACTTAGACAAGCACTGGCCCGGGGGGGCTAAAATAAAGATGACCCTTGGGTTAATTACTCCCAAGGGAAAAGTAGGTGGTGGTGAGGCAAATGGTAAAACCAATGTTGGGCCTTGCTGGAGGAGTTTTAATCAAAACGAACTGTCAAGGGGGTACCATAAATCACCCTACCGCGTAAGGAACGCAAAATCCGGGGACATAACACTGGTATGACGGAAACTAGGGCGGCAAGAGTGGAACAAAACACTAGGCATAAGGCCGAGTCTTCCACCCTTTACCAAGTATATAGATGCATTAATAATATAAGAAATATTGTGATATCCCAACAAAATCCTGTCCACCATGGAGCAATCTTCAACTTCACCTGCAACTAACAACGCTATAAGAGGGGCTGAGCAAAGCGGTAACATAGCCAAACAACGGTTTGCTAGGAAGGGTGTCAAAGGTTAGAGGTTCATGGCAATTTGGGAGGCTTGAGGAGCAAAAGATAGGTAACACAGCATAGAGATAGAATGAAGCAACTAGCATAGCAATGATAGTAGTGAGATCCAGGGTAGCGGTCATCTTGCCTAAAATCCCGCTAGAAAGAAGAACGAGTCCATGAAGAAGATGAACGGATGAAGCCGAACCAAGCGTAGATGAACGAATCCTCACGATCGCAACAAAACGGGAACTATCGAGAAGAAGCACACAACATGGTAAACACACCACACATAGACAAGACATGATGCACAATCAAGCATGATGCAAGACAATACTACATGAAGCTACTCATGGCAAGAGATGATGCAAACAAGAACAACACATCAAGGCAAGTTTAAATGAGGCCGGAAACAACATATAACAATTCCGGTAAGTCCTCATATGAATATTTCGAAATTGGTCCAGATCTGAATAAACCTTATGTTCAAGTTGTTAAACAGCAAGTTAAGATGCACCAAGATGATCTACACGAGATTCTAGTCAAGTTATATATAAAGTTCATTTAATTCGGAGCTACGGCCTAGAAGATATGAGCAAAACAAGTTAAACATGCATTGATGCAAAATGCATTCAAACATCAAGCAAACACACTCAAAACATGGATGCAACAAGGTAATATGAAGCTACATGCAAAATCAAGCAAGTTTCATATAGAGCACACTCAAAACGGAGCAACGGTTCAACACATACACTTCAAACATGATATAACAATCTATCCAAAACAACAACTAGGCATATTGCACGCACCAAAACTACATGCTACATTGCCACAGTATAAAAACAAAAGGCATGGGCATGATGTACAGGTAAAGCATTACAAAACATGAACACTGAGCTATCTCCAGAAATCACTAGAACATGCTCAAACACACATGGCAAGATTGCAAATAATAACAGTTTCAGAATTTGCAGAAATAACATCAGGTTGCAATGTTTAGAGCTATCAAACAACATGTTACAGAAACTTATCATGGCAAACAAAGGCATGGCATGCTACTACTAAATGCATAGAACAAAAGTCCTTTACTGACCATGAGCCAAAAAGGATCAGAAGATATGATGGCACCCATGTAAACATGGCAAGTTATAAGACAGATTCAAACATGGCAGGAACAACGATAAGTAGGCATGTAGATGAGCTTGTACCACTCACCAAAGAGCAATACATGGCATGTCAAGGCAACCAACAGTAAGAAGACATGTTTATGAAGCTAAGCATGGCAAGAGCAAGTTCATAGGGTACATGGATCACTAACAACAAGCATGGAAACAAATGAACTTAATGTTAACAGACTGACAGCAATATCATTTAGCAACTTTGGAGCAAGTTTACAACAAGCTAAAGCAGGCTATAATTGCAACCAGGGGCATGGATGGATAGATCATAACATGTAGAACAAAACACTCTTCGTGAACATCTCCAGATTATACATAGAATGACTTGTAGCAGCAGGTTTACATAGCATCACGAAATAACAGATTCAGCCTAGCAAAACAGTAACAGTAAGTACACTACTTCACGAGCTCGACTCACTCAATACAAGTCATTGCATGACAAGATAAGAATAGTATCAGCAAGAAGACATGTTTATGAAACTACCCAAGGCAAGAACAAGTTCATAGCATGCAAGGATCAACTACAACAACCTTGGCAAAATTGAATAACATGTAAACAATCTGCCAGGAAACATTTTGTAGCAAAAGTAGAGCAAGAAAATGACATGCTAGACTACTCAATAATTGCAAACAGGAGCATGAATGGATAGAGAATAACCATATGTTCAAAACATCCTTACTGAAGTATCTCAAAATATGCTTGGATTTCTCTGTAGCATCAATTTTACATGGCATAAAAATAATAGCAGAACAGGGACTGAAATCAGCAACATCACGAAGACTAGTTTGCATGCTTGTTCTAGTCACCACAATGATCACAAAAATACATGGCATACACCAATGTAAAGATGGCATGACATAGATCAAAACACATGTAGACATCAACCTCATAGGATGCACATATCAACCATGGCAAAAACGACAAATGAACATGTTTTGTTAACAGACAGCAGACAACATTATATAGCACTCTTGCAACGATGATTCAGGCATCAATATGAGCTCAAATGAACATGATGCAATGGAATGAAATGAATTACCCGTTGAGACGAACAATTTGACATATTACACGCACGAAACGGAGCAGTATGCATGGAGATACGATGCGATGAACATGGCATGAAAATATGCAAATATCAGGGACTTAGACGAAAATAACGCGGTCAACCTCAAATTCCAGATCTAGGGTTCTTCGGCACGGTCTTCGAGGTTTGTCGGTCTTCTCGGCGGAGTTGAGGGAGAGGAAACCGGAGGGAGGCGGTGCGGGGCGGCGCGGACGCCGAGGCAACGGGGCGGCGAGCGGAGGGCGCGGGGCGCTCGGGAGGCGGGCCTGAGGCGGGACGGCGAGGCGGCGGCGGAGCTCCGGCGGGGAGCTCCCGGGCGGCGCGGACGCCGATGGGGCGCCGGCACTGAAGGCGCGGGGCGTGGCGGCGCGGGCCGGTGCCGGACGGCGGCGAGGCCGGGCGCGGGGGAGGACGGCGGCGGCGAGCTCCGGCGGGTCGAACGCCGGTGAGCGGCGGCGCGGGAGGCCCGGCGGGCGCGGGATCCACGCGGGCGGAGGTCGGCGGCAGGGCGAGGCGGGTGCCTCGGCCCGGCGGCGGCGGCAGAGCGGGTCGCGCGGGCCCGACTCGGGCCCCGCGGGCCGGCGGCGTGGACGGCGGCGGGAGGCCACGTGGCAGGCGGCGATAGGCGCGGGACGGCGGCGCGATTTGATCTAGGGTTTGGGGATTCATCTGCGAAAATGGAGGAGAGGACTTATTTATAGTTTCTGGGAGCTAGGAGAGTCCAAATGAGGAGCGGTTTTCGCCCACACGATCGTGATCGAACGACTAAGAGCATAGAGGGGAGTTTGCTGGGTTTTGGGCCACTTTGGAGGGGTGTTGGGCTGCAAGACGAAAGGGGCTTTGCGGGCTACGCGGTTAACCGTTGGAGTATCAAACGACCTCCAAATGGAACGAAACTTGACAGGCGGTATACCGGTGGTGTACCAAGGCCGCTTGGCAAGACTTGGTCCATTCCGAGAATGTTTAACACCCGCTCACAACGAGAGACAAAAGAGGGGGACGCCGGAGGACATAGGAGTGCCGGATTGCAAAACGGACAACGGGGAAAATGCTCGGATGCATGAGACGAACACGTATGCAAAATGAAATGCACATGATGACATGATAAAATGCAACACGCAAGCAAATGACATGGCAACGAAGGCGAATAACTGGCATACACCTGGCGCATCGAATCCGAGGCGTACACGTTTGTAGTCAGATCGTCAAAGTCGTCTCCACCAAATTGATAGTTATCATCTCATTGAAAGATCGAGACACCCTCGCCGGGGTGTAAACTAAGATGTCGTTGAAGTTAACAAGGTTAACAATGCAATGGCAAGGGAGTAGACTAAGATGTCGTCGAAGTTACCGTCCTTGCTTACGGCCGGGGTGTCAATGGTGAAGTGCTACTTGTCAATGTCGAGCCTGTGGTGTAGTTGAGCGGCGGTGATGTCGATGTTGAACCATTTCTAATTAGCCAAAACACCTTAGGAAACGGGAACTACGAACTCAAAGTATCAAATGGCAATTAGGGTGAAACAGGTGATGGCTGCAGAAGGTTGATGGTATTGCGGAAGTTTGGTGGTGTTGTGGAAGTTTGTCGGTGGTATTGCAGAAGTAATTTTCGCAAAGGGGGTCAAAATAGTGAAAAATTGGGTGAAGTGGAGGTTGTGGCTATGTCGGGCCTGATGTTTGGGCGGTGGGACGGATCTCCGGGACTTAGGCCGGATGTCCGGCGGCTGGATTCCGTGAAAGATTAGATCTCATGGGTTTGAAGATGGAGAAGAAAATTTTGGCGAAAATTGGGTGAATTTTGTGGATGGAAATGGTGGGGAAGGTGTGAGGAGGCTAGATCCACATGCAAAACTTCAAATCCATGGATCAAAATCAACAAAACATCATCAAAAACCAACAAATCAGAAGAAGAAAAATGGTATGGCTATTTTTGTGGGGATTTTCGAAATTAGATAAACAAACAAAATTAGGCTAGAAAGTGGGGGATGCGGCTCCAAGATGTGAATCAACATATGCTCTGATCCAAGATGTTGTAGGGTAAAACCCTAGGTGGTGATCTTGTTCACACTTGGAGAGGAAAAGGGGAAGAACAACAAGAACTCAAGAGGGGAAACACTCAAACAAACCCAAATCACACATCCACTATAATAGCACACATGAGATTCACAAGTATAACATGAACAATCAACGGAAAATAGCACAAAGGTAAAGGTTCTTCTCAAATCCAAAGGAGATGAGGTCTTCATGATCTAGAGAGATCCTTCTCCCTTAGGAGGTCTTGATGGTCCAATGATGAGGACCCTTCTTCCTTAGGAGGTCTCATCCGCAAGATGAAGGTACAAGGAGCAAAGCTCTCTCAAAGTGATCTCATATACTTTGCTAGCCCTAGCTAGAGGTAGGAGATGGTCTATTTATAGTCTTGGAAAAAATAAGAGGGAGAGGGAGGGGGTTACATGGGCCTTGGCCCGGTTCTGCACGCGCAGGCGCTGGATGTCCGGGCCTTGGCCGGATGTCTGGACCTTGGTCGGATGTTCGTCCTGGAGGAGGCCAGGATTTGACACAGTACGGGTGCCCTCGGGCCGGATTTTCAGGGAGGGGCCAGATGTCCGACTGGCACCGGGTGTCCGGGCCATGGCCGGATGTTCGGCCACTATAGCCTCGCCCTTTGCTGTTCTGATGCTATCATCTCCATCTTGGGGGCGCCGTATATCTGGGCAGGGGCCGGATGTTTGTCGGCTGTAGCATTTTGGCGACTCCTCTCTTGTGTTCCTTTGTTCGTATCCGTCATGACTTGGTCTTCTGGTCGAGTGTCTCTGAGGCTGCTTTCTTGATACCTAAGCACACATTGCATTCTTGGTTGAGGTAGTAGCCATGTCTCACGTGGTTCCAATGGAAGTTCATTAAGGAGAATGTCACCTTGGTCTTGATAGCACTCGTGCGTGCTCTTGTCATCGGTCCACTTGGTGCTTGGAATGACGATGGTAGGTCCATGGGGATGACCGTGGGATGCTCAATATCATGTTCTATTCCTAAACCCGGATAGTTGTTACTACCGCTAGGGGATCTGTGACAGCGGCGTGTCGGGGCTCGTTCTGGCGGCAGTAGCGGTTGTTCGGTGGTCTCGAAATCTCAATGTAATTTTTATTAGAGAAAAGTCCATGCTACAACCCTTAATTCCACTTAGTTTAGATTTCAACCCTCAACTCCAAAACCGGTAATCCGACACCCTTAACTTCCCACTTGGTTCAGAAATCAACCCACGCTTGGTTATGAATGCGTTGACCGGTTTTTACCACGTTGACTGCTGACTGGGCAATGCCACATCAGCTTTTGATTATCCAGTCAGCTTTTATCAAACGTTATTTCATGTGTTTAATGATTGGATTGGATGTAATGGGTCACAAGAGTTGGGCCGCTGATTGTGCTTGCTCGGACTTGCGGTGCTCCTCCATGCAGGTCCTGCTCCCTCGTCTCGTCAGCCGCCCGGATGTGTAGTTCCACCATGGACGGCGGGGAGGCCAAGTCACTGTTCCTCTCTTTCGGCTCGAGGTGTAGTAGCGACGAGTTCGAGTTGTTGGTCTTAAAGCATCTCTAGCAGACCCCTTATATCGCGTTGAACTGCAAAATAACCGTCAGTATACAGTTTTACACGAAAAAAGTGGCCCGAACAGATACTGTATCGGACCGCGGCCTTTACAAAATTTTGTAGGGTGCGGCAAATTCTCCCCCTCGACCTTTAGAAACACGGTGCGGAAGGCCGACCCGATGGTGACCCCTATCGCTAGCAAGATTTGGTGGGAGGGACATTTATGCGTGGCAGTTCCTGCTCTTCCTTTCCTCCGCCGCCATTGATATTCCTCCGCCCACTCCGGATCACCTTCCCGGCTCTATAGCACCGCCATGGACGCCTCCCAGCCATCGCCCGTCACCGCAAAAGTCATGGACGCGCCAACCCCTCAAGCAGATCTCGTCGCCAGCCATGTCGCGCCCGTCGCCGTTCAAGCCTCCACCGACCATCCTCGCAAGCTCCAGGGCAACTTTGTCGCCCAAAGCGGCACTCCCGTAGCCGCCGCCGGGAAGGCACGCACGCCCGCCGCCGCAGCCGCTGTGAATCCGGTCTAGGTCGTCCCCACCCTGTCGGTGAAGATGCGCAAGGTGGCGGGGGTGAAACACAAGAAGGCGGCCAAAAAAGGTACTGTGAGCACCGCGCCAACACCTCCTTCGATCGCCACCGCAAGAGCTTCCCCGAGGACGCTCGCCAATGACGCTGCTACCGCCGCCTCCGAGGTGTTCGACGGAATGGGCGCAAGGTATGGAACTTTGATTTTCTTCTAGTTGTTTCCGCTTTTGCCATTGCGATTGTTCGTGACTTGTGGAGCAAAATTGTAGCACCAGTTTGCGTGATGCGGCTGCTGAGTTTGTGCACATGTTGGACGACAATTCCGTCGACATTGATCAAGTCTTGGTCGGTGATTACGGCTACAATGAGATGGATGATGGTGTGGATGGTCACGATGAGGAAGAAGATGAGGTAGAGGAGATTGGGAAGGGGGTGTTCGACCAAGTGCAAGCAAAAGTGCGCGCGAGATCGAAAAACTACACGCGATTGGAAGATCAAGTCTTGATCAAGGCTTGCGAATCTATGTTTAATTTCCGCGCAAACTATGTTTGATTGTTCAAATTTGTAGCCATTTATCAGAATTGCGGTCAAATTGTCTAATTTGTTTTTTTTTTATTTTGAGGGCTGACGCATGCTACGGCCAAATAGACCCTTCAAGGCCGAACAATAAAACAGAATAATCCGCGGCCCTTATACTCACTTTAAAATCCGTACAATAAGAGGCTCTGCTAGAGATGCTCTAAGAACCCTAGTTTGATCTTCGCGAGAGCTAACTCACGAGCGAGTGCAAGCTAGCACACAGGCAGGTGGATCTATTGCTCGTAGTAGCTCACGCACGTAGGAAACTAATCAGCCGCCGGCTAGGTCGATCGATCTGGGGTGGCCGTTCTCGGCAAAAACAGCACACGTAAACACACGCAACCTGATAGCTAGACCCTGTTGGTCCTTTTGATTATTTCTTGCTTTGATCTCACGTCACGGTGTTGTTTACAAGGGCGCGGGTGAGCTCGGCAGAAGAGGCAGAGTAGGTGGAGCTCACCAAGAGGGCGCGCGCAAGGGCAGGGAAGGGCCGGAGATCTCTGTGCTGACGCGTGGACCGCACCTTTAATTAAACACGGGAAAATGACTTTCAAAATTTTGACCTAGTCCAAGCTGTTGTGGCGTTGTCTAGTCAGCGGTCAACATAGTCAAAACCGAGCCGGGGTTGATTTGTGAAACAAATGGCAAGTCAACAGCCCAAAAATCGGTGTGAAGCAATTTAAGGCTAGATGGCTTAAAGAAGAGACAGTGGGAGAAATTGTGTGAACAGTATGGGAAAAGGCCAAACTAGTGGGTGTTAGTCCGTCTCTTGCAGCACGTACACAGGCAGTGCAGGCTGATTTACACACCTGGAACCGAGAGACTCTAAAAGGACCAAAGAAAAGAATAAGTAAACTAAAAAAAGAGCTAGAAAAGTTGAGGCGGGGACCAATGAATGCGGAATCTCGCTCTCGCCAGAAGAAAGTCCTTGTTCTCATTGAGAATTTGTTAGATCAAGAGGAAATTTTTTGGCTACACAGAGGAAGAGCAAACTGGTTGATGCATGGAGATCGTGATACATCTTTTTTTCACAATGCCGCAATGGCCAGGAAGAAAAGGAATAACATTAAAAAAAATTGATGATACTGGTGTTTGGCGACAAGGAGCGGAATTAAAGAATCATATTAGGAGTTATTTATCAAAACTTTTTACCTCTGAAGTGGGGCAGCCGAGTATGGAAGTTTTGTCCCTCGTTAGGAAAAGAGTGTCAGATGAGATGAATAATGCCCTCCTCACGCCTTATACGACTGATGATGTCCGAAAAGCCCTTTTTGATATAGGAGATTTAAAGTCTCCGGGCCCTGACGGACTCCATGCTATTTTTTATAAAAGATTTTGGCCTATGCTGGAGGATGATCTCATCCAAGTGTTGCAAGCCGTGAATACATGCATTATCCCGAAAGGCTGGAATGATAATGCGATAGTGATGATCCCGAAGATTAATTCACCAGATAAGGTAACTCAGTTCAGACCAATTAGCGTGTTAATGTTGTGTACAAGGTTATATCCAAAATGGTGACTGCTCGATTGAAGGTTTTCCTTCCAGAAATTATTAGCCCGACACATAGTGCTTTTGTACCTGGACGAATGATTACTGATAATGTTTTAGTGGCTTATGAATGTTTTTCAAAATAAAAAATAAAAGGGATGGAAAGGAAGGATTGTGCGCCATCAAACATGATATGCATAAAGCTTATGACCAGGTGGAGTGGGTTTTTCTGAAGGAGATCATGTTGAGATTAGGCTTTCAAGAGAGTTGGGTCAATTTTATCATGCAATGTGTTTATACTGTGGAATATCGAGTTAGATTTAATTCAGAAGAAACTGAGATTTTTAAGCCATCCAGAGATTTACGACAAGGAGATCCATTATCGCCTTATTTATTTTTGCTATGTACCGAGGGGTTGTCTGCTCTCTTGTCACATGCGGAGGAAAGTGAGAAAATTGAAGGTGTGAAAGTGTGTAGAGAGGCACCACCGATTACGAATCTTGTTTTTGCGGATGACTCATTGATTCTGATGAAGGCAAGTATTCACAATGCAGAGGCTTTGGAAAATATTCTGGACTCGTATTGTAAAGCATCGGCGCAATTGATCAGTGTTGATAAATCAAATATATTTTTCAGCCCCAATACAAAAGTGTAAATCAAAAAGCAACTATGTACAACACTCAATATCATGACTGAAGCTCTCAATGATAAATATCCGGGGTTACCGGCTAATGTGGGTATGGATAAATCTGACTGTTTTCAGTATTTGATTGATCATATCATCATGAAGATAAGTGGATGGAAAAGACGGTGCTGGAGTACTTACTACTCCTATCGGACCAAGATTTGCGGATTTTGGATAACCACAATGTGCGTGAGATGATTGCTATTTCAGCTTGGTACCTATGGTGGGAAAGACGGAAGCTGGTACACAATGAGAAAACTCAAATGCATCTCAGATTTCAATGGGGATTCTTGCCCTTACCACAAATTTTGTTAATGCAGCATCCCCCAAAGTGTATGTGAAAAAGGAGAGTTGATCCTGTCCCCCAAAGCGTATGTGAAAAAGGAGAGTTGATCCTGTCCTCCAAGAGGGTTTGTTAAACTTAACGTTGATGCTTTTTTTGATCACGATCTTCTTAGGGGTACGATGCGAGTGGTCCTTAGAGATGACAAAGGCAGGTTTATTGCTAGAGGGAATGAGAAAATTGATTTTTGTGTGGATGTGTTAATGGCGGAGGCTTTAGCACTCAAATTTGGCCTAATACTGGCGCAAAGGGTCAGATGCAATTGCCTTATCATAAACTCAGACAATATAGAGGTGATTGATTCGATGAATGATGGAGGGCAGTTGGCGGGTGTGGCGGCAGCAATATTCGAGGATTGTTCTCATTATGCATGTGATTTCGTTATTGCTAGGTTTGAGCACTGTAATAGAGAAGCAAATAAAGTAGCTCACGAGCTTGCTAGATTAGCTAGATTTTCTTTGACCTCTAATTTTTGAGGAGCCTTTAAATGAAATTGTAATGATCCTCACAAACGATGTAACTACTTGTCACAAATGTATAAAGTCGGGGGCTTTTTCAAAAAAAAGACAAGTGGATAGAAAGAAAAACTTTTATCCGCGAGGAAGTAAATCCTCCTGAAATTTGTTATACAAGCTATCCCCACCTATGCGATGTCCGTCTTTAAAATTCCTAAAATAAATTGTAAGGGAATCACTGATGCGATATCTCTTTTTTGGTGGGGGGCGAGGATACGAATGCATTGGATGCCTGGGTGGAAAATGTGTGTACCCAAAAATCAAGGAGGCATGGGATTCCAGGATATTCGTTGTTTCAAGTAATGTTGAGGATATCGTTTATCGTTAGCGTCTCATTACCTGGGGATTAGAGATTAATCGTAAATCATCCGATTAATCGATTTCATCGGTCGACTAATAATTGGCCTTTATTTTGCAAATCTCATGTCCCGACACTAAAATATGGTATATTCCACACCCAAACAATATTGGGTAGAAGTGTTACATTGATTACTAGCGTGTGAAGCCTCATATAATGACAAATAAAATAGGACAATAGTACATATATCATAACAAGGTCCACAAAACAAAAATACACATAGTTTTTGCAAATATAGTGCTATGAATAGGCCCGATTTATCGATAGATTCCCGGTAAACCGTTTGTCATAGCAATAAATCAGCTCGAACGATAAATGGTGAAGATAAGGCATAATCTTATCGGTCACCCCAAGAGTAGCGATAAATCATACGATAAATTGCTGAATCGGAAGATTTTTTGAACAGTTCAACCTAGCAATGCTGGCAAAACAAGCATGGTGTATTACTGAGAATCCAAATTCCTTATGTGCGACCGTGTTGAGAGCTAAATATTTCCCAAACGGTGATTTATTAAATACAAAGCTAAAAAAGGGCTCTTCTTTTACTTGGCAAAGTATTATGGCAGGGATTAATTGTCTAAATCTTGGCTATATTTGGCGTGTTGGAAATGGTCACAACACTGATATTTGGGAAGATGCTTGGATACCTAATTGTGCAAATAGAAAAGTAATCACACTAAGAGGGAGTAATTTGATCTCAATGGTATCTGATTTAATTGATCCTGCTACTAGTAATTGGGACGAAAATCAAGTTACACAAATGTTCTAGCCAGTTGATGCACAAAGGGTCCTTGCAATTCCTTTGTCACAACATGATATGTCATATTTTGTCGCTTGGAGCTATTCAAGAATGGAACTTTTTCTGTTCGATCAGCCTATGCAGTGCAATGGGAACACCAACACGGGGTGAAATTAAAAAGAACCGATAATATGGGACATATGACTATCAATCCCATTTGGAGTGAGATATGGAAATTATCTTGTCCATCAAAAGTTAAAATTTTCATTTGGCGCACACTGCATGGCACCCTCCCGTGTAGAGTTAATTTAGCGAATAGACATATAAAGGTTACCCCCAATTGTCCGACATGTTCCTTTGGATCACAGGATACAAAGCATATATTATTTCAATGTCAGAAAGTGGAAAAAGCTGGGTCTAGATCAGGCCATTAAAAGAGCGTGCGAAGTTGATTATGCTGGTGAGGTGGTACTTGAATTTTTGGTTTCTATGCCTGAACGGGAGCTTACGATCTTGGGTATTCGGAACGTCTGTGAATTAATTGCAATTTCAACTTGATATTTATGATGGTAGAGGCGAAAACTGACCCATAAAGAGAAAACCCAAGATGCTAACCAGATTTTCATGAAAATTCATGCAATTCCATTGAACTATGTTTTGGCTATATCACCAAAGGCTACGATGAAAAGAGGAGGTTGGCCAACCTCCAAGGGGGTTTGTAAAACTTAATGTGGATGCCTCTTTTGATCATGACCGGCTCAGGGACACAGCTGGTGCAATTTTGAGAGATGATAAAGGAAAATTCATTACAAGGGGAATTGAAAAATTGATTGGTGGCGCTTCGATATGATCTATCTATTGCTCAAAGGGCGGGCTGTGGTCTATCTATTACTCAAAGGGCGGGCTGTAACCGATTAGTTATTAACTCAGATAATGGAGGTTATCGAAACCATGAACAATGGAGGACGGTCATCTAGTACAGTGGCGGCAGTGTTTGACAATTGTTACTTTTTAGCATGTGACTTTTCCATTACTAAATTTGAGCATTGTAATAGAAAAGCAAATATGATCGTACATGAACTTGCTAAGTTAGCTAGATTTTCTTCATCTTTGAACTGGTTTGAGGAACCCTCGAGTGAAATATTATATGGCATATCCATACTTTAATGACCTAGTGCCAGATCGATTGAAAGCAATATTTACTATCAGATAGAGAGATGTTGATAGGAAAAAGGATGGTATTTACTTATTCTCGTACTTGTTACTGCAAATGAATAAAGTTTCTATGTTCTTTTCAAAAAAAAGTGTAGGATAACCGTTTTTAGAGCTGAGGGTTGAAACCTAAACCGAGTGGCAAGTTGAGGGTTGTAACGTGCCGTTCTTATTTTATTGTTTAATGCTTTGTACTTCCAGTGAAATAGATATGATCCTTTTCGTAAAAGAAAAGTACTTCCGAGTATATTTCCGAACGGAGAACGTAGTTTTGCAGTAACAGACCAGGAAACTGAAGACGTGACCCGATTTTCAAATGATGACCTGACATCAACTTCACTTCACTCGTCGTAAATTTACATGCATAGTTAACTCAATCCCTTTCTTTTTTACGTAGGTGCCATAGATGGCACGGTTATGACTACATAACTATATTCTCAGCTCAAACATAGAGCACACAGCAATCAAGCAAAGAAACGAACAAAAACAAAACAACTGCATCCACAAGAATGCAGTGCCGCGAGCAAGTAGCGGAGAACGTAAGAGAACCAGGCTGAAGAATGCTTCTAATGTCATGCCCTGGTGGATCTGGGATATAAGATCACCCCCTTCGAGCTGACAACAATCATGACGATGTGACTGAATACAAGTTAAGCATTGTCCACTGTCGGTGCCTGTCAAGGAAGGGCAAAATTTAAGGACTACAGTAGTAAACTTCATCATGCTTTAGCCGGTTAGGAATTAAGTACACAAAAAAAGAAAACACTGGCCACGTTCTTGTCATATGCAAGTAGCCCCGTTCTCGTCATATGTTACACCCAATGCATGCAAACATGCACTCCCTCCGTCCCACCATATAAGACGTTTAAAAACGTATTATACTGTGGGACGGAGGGAGTACGTAGTAATTTCAGACCTCTTTAGGCATCTACAACGCTGGCTCTTAGCCCAGGCGCTAGGATGTTATTCCTGGCCGTTTTGGCTCCATCCTGTTCGATCCCGGGATTTAGGCAGGCGTCGCTGCCAAGCCAGTCGTCCGACTCTTGGTCCCCTATTTTTTTTTCTCATAAGACTTTTCAACAAACGCTGCACTTTTTCTGGACGGAAAAATCAACTATGTTAGCGCTCAATTAAGCGGTGCTGCATTGAAGAAACGGACTCCTGTACCGACACTACGTTCTTAATTATTTTTCTTTATTGCCCAAGCGTCCAAATAAGCGCCTCCCCATCGGAGATGCCCTTAGGCCCAGTATCTAGGAAATTATCGTATGGGCCACTTCCAGGTTTCCAAATATTTTCCTGCCGAATTGACAAGCATATAGACTTGTCCAAATAAAATAGCAAATGGGAGAATGATTCTCAAGATATCAGTACAGATTCTAAGCTCCCAGGATTGTGAGGCTCCTGGTGAATCGGTGGTGTGAAAGCTGTGTGGGTCAACGTTTGACAGGGTGTGAACCGGGTCATATGGCAGTTGGGTCCATGTGTCCGTGTTGTACAGATTAGCTGCGTGTGGACTGCCAGGGGATGTGGGCTGTATTGTGGGGCCCGTTTGTATGTGTCTGATACGGTCGTGTCGACTCTTTGGTCGGTTCGGATGGATTCGTAGTGGCTGTGTGTGCCTTCCTGTGTACGTGTCGGTGCCCCCTCTTTCTTTTCCTATTGGGGCTGCAACCATTTATTCTCTTCTTTGGATTTGGGTGAGGGGGCCGGCGGTGCTGGTTCCTTCCTTTAGCGGGCGGTGGCGGCGGCTTGTGGGTTCGATCGCTGCCTCTTTGATGAGGGGCCGGATCCTGCGCTGGTATTATCTTCTTCCCCTGCATCGGTTGTCTCGACTCGTGGATTTGCATCGTCTGCATCGCTCTTCTTCTCTATGTTCGGAGGTTTGTTATTGTTTTCATTCTTTTTGGTTGTTGCCGGTTTGATTTTTGTGATTGGGACTCATTTGTGGTGTCTTGTCACGCCCGTTGCTGTTGCGAGATCGAGGCGTGAGCTAGAACTCAGAGATAGTGAATTTGGGGGAAAACTCAAGAGCAGAGAGAAGAACAGAGACACGAGAGATAGAAGCAGATGGGGAAATTCTCAATTCCTTCAATTCTTACCTTCTTCTCCAGTCCAACCTGACCAAATAGCCAAGACCCCACTTAACTTAACACACGCACACACCACGCGCTACACAACTCCGGAAGAATTACGTCTCTTTGCCTCATGCTCCATCAGGTGTTACATGTGTGTGGATTGCATGTTTGGGGGTCGCATGTGAGTGCTGGAGCGGGGGATCCTTTGTCCTCATCGTTGTTCAGATTGGTGGTGTGAGATAGTTTTTGTTATTATCCTAAATAAGATGGTTATCTAGGGATGTTTGGCGGGTTAGCCTTATGATGTTGTAAGGGGTTTTTGTTTTATATTGATAGGGCCTTTGGTTGTGTTTAGTAATTTTTTCTTAGGGGAATGAGAGTTCTACCATTGAACTGGACGACTCCTTTGATGAGACCAGCATGCGTTTTGTGCGACGAATCCAGGAGTCAAGGCCTTGGGGACATAGCGATAGTATGGCTAACCAAGCTTTTCAACCTCAGTTTTCGGGCAAACAAGATGCCAGAAGAATGGAGACGGAGTATTATTAGTACCAACCTTCAAGAACGGGGGGATGTTCGGAGTTGTACTAATTACCGTGGAATTAAGCTGATGAGCCATACAATGAAGCTATGGGAGAGAGCCATTGAGCACCGCTTAAGAAGAATGACAAGCGTGACCAAAAATCAGTTTGGTTTCATGCCTACGAGGTCGACCATGGAAGCCATTTTCTTGGTAAGACAACTTATGGAGAGATACAGGGAGCAAAAGAAGGACTTGTGTTATGACCGGTTTGGTCTATACAAAAAGAGGCCCACCGGGCATTAGTATTAGGGGCTTGACCCACAAGTTATCTTAGGCAAGTTATTTTAGGCAAGTTATCTTAGGCTAAAGTTATAAATACTACTTGTAAGACATCGTTTGATATCAAGCAATAAAGATATTATCATCTTCTGTTGCCCGGCTCCCTGAGGAGCCGGAACCCTAGCCGACACCAGCCAACCGCCGCCGCACCTAAACCCTAGCCGCGACGGCGCCCACTCGCCGGCGCGCCCGCTCCAGCCCTCGTCCACCTCCACCTCATCCCTATAACCTACGTAGCCGCGCTGGTAGGAACCCTAGTCCTACCAATTTGGTATCAGGTACCCGGGTTTCGACCATGTCTTCGCCACCTCCAATTCCGCCACCGCCGCCGCTGCCCGTCAACTCCACCACCGCCGCTGCCGCCAACTCCTCCACCGCCGCCGCTTCCGCGCCTGGCGTCACGGCCTCGCTCTCGGCGGGCGCCACGGCGTCGCTCTCGGCGCCGACCCTCCCGGCACCGCGCCAGGCCACGGGCGGCCACCGGCCCCCGTCCAACATACGCCGCCGCCGTCACCTCCCCCGCAGCCGCAGCAGTTCACACAGGAGGCAATGGCCGGCGTCCTCAACGACCTAGTCGCCGCGGTCCAGGGCATCCGCCTCTACCTGGCAAGTCCGTACGGGCCGCCTCCACCACTCCATCCAGCCATGGCCGCGGGTCCGCAGGCGCTGCCGTGGTACTCGGTATCGGGGGCCATCACCGGAGGCTACCCGGCGCTCCCCGCCCCGGCGGCCGCACCGCCGCCTTGGCCACAGTGGCCGCCACCACGGTGCACCATCATCCGCCCTACGCACCGCCGAGGCAGTGGGCCAGGGCGCGCCACACCAGGAGCCGCCCCGGTTCGCCAAGATCGACTTCGCCACATACGACGGCTCTGACGACCCGCTTAACTGGCTCAACCAGTGTGACCAGTTCTTCCGCGGACAGCGCACACCCGCGTCAAAGCGTACTTGGCTGGCTTCCTACCATCTTCGCGGGGCCGCCCAGACATGGTACTACGCCCTCGAGCAGGACGAGGGCGGCATGCCCCTGTGGGATCGTTTCCGAGAGCTGTGCCTTCTTCGTTTCGGGCCACCGGTCCGCGGGAGCCGCTTGGCCGAGTTTGGCCGCCTGCCGTTCACCTCCACGGTGCAAGACTTCGCCGACCGCTTCCAGGCCCTGGCGTGCCACGCGCCCGGTGTGACGGCCTTACAGCGGGCTTTTCATCGGCGGCCTTCCTGACCACATCCGCGTGGATGTCGAGATGAAGGGGCCCCAAGACCTTCAGACGGCCATGTACTATGCCCGGGCGTTCGAGCAGCGCGCCCAGGCCTTAACGCGTCCATCCGCGCCACATGGGGGCCGACAGCTTCCCCAGCTGTCTCCGGCACTGTCCACAGCCGCCCCGGCACCCACCCCGGCACCGACGCGGCCATTCAGGCGCCTCACTCAGGCCGAACAGTTGGAACGCCGGCGCCTGGGCTTGTGCTTCAACTGTGATGCGCCCTATGCACCGGGCCATGTCTGTCCCCGCCTCTTCTACTTGGAGACGACGGACGAGACTGAGGAAGACACACTGGAGGATGGCCTCGGCGCTCCAGCCCTTGCGGAGCCCGCAGTGGCACCCGCACCCGACCCGGCCACCGCCCTCGTGGTGTCCCTACACGCGCTGGCCGGCATCCGTGATGAACGGACGATGCTCTTACCGGTCATGATCCAGGGCGAGCGCCTGGTGGCCCTCGTGGATACAGGGTCCACGCATAACTTCCTGCCAGAGACCACCATGCGGCGCCTTGCATTACAGCCAACCGGCGGTGAGCATTTGCGAGTCACAGTCGCTAATGGCGACCGTCTCCGCTGCCACGGGCTCGCCCGCGACATGCCCATCACTATCGGCGACGAGCACTTCACCATCACCTGCGCCGGCATCGACTTGGGCTGCTTCGACTTCATCCTCGGCGTCGACTTCCTGCGCACTCTTGGTCCTATTCTATGGGATTTCGACGTGCTGACGATGACCTTCTGGCGGTTGGGCCGCCGCATTTGGTGGGACGGCATTGGGGGTGCCGCCCCAACCACTCCACTCCAGCTGGCCGCGACCACCGCCACGGCCGAGCACCCACTATTGGAGAGCCTCCTCCAGCAGTACGCGGACATCTTCACCGAGCCACAGGGGCTGCCGCCCGCCCGCACGATCACCGTATACATCTTCTGCCAGGCTCTGCGCCGATGGCGGTACGGCCTTACCGCTACCCACAGTTGCAGAAGGATGAGTTGGAGTGGCAGTGTGCGCTCATGCTCGCGGTAGGCATAATCCGGCTCTCCACTTCGCCATTTACCGCGCCGGTGCTTCTCGTCAGGAAGTCAGACGGCACATGGCGTTTCTGCATCGACTACCGTGCCCTTAATGTTGTCACACTTAGGGACAAGTTCCCTATTCCGGTGGTCGACGAGCTCCTCGATGAGCTCCACGGGGCGCGCTTCTTCACCAAACTCGACCTCCGGTCGGGGTACCACCAGGTGCGCATGCACCCGGATGACATCGCCAAGACGGCGTTTCGGACTCATCACGGCCACTTCGAGTTCGTGGTGATGCCCTTTGGCCTCACCAATGCCCCGGCGACCTTCCAGGCTCTGATGAACGACGTCCTCCGGCCCTACTTACGCCGGTTTGTGCTCGTTTTCTTTGATGATACTCTAATCTACAGTGCGTCTTGGGCCGAGCACCTCCAGCACATCGCCATCGTCTTCAACGAGCTTCGAGCGCACCACCTCCACCTTAAGCGCTCGAAGTGCTCATTCGGGACGCCTTCGATGGCCTACTTGGGCCACGTCATCTCGGCCGACGGGGTGGCTATGGACGCCGACAAGGTGGCAGCCGTCACCGCATGGCCGACGCCTCACTCGCCGCGGGCTCTCCGCGGGTTCCTCGGCCTCGCCGGCTACTACCGAAAATTTATCCGGGAGTTCGGGCTCATCGCGACGCCCCTCACGCGGTTGCTTCGCCGCGACGCTTTCGCCTGGGACGACGAGGCGACGACGGCGTTCAAGGCCCTCAAGGGGGCCCTCACGACGGGCCCCGTCCTCCAGATGCCCGACTTCGACCGCCCGTTCGTGGTGGACTGTGACGCCTCGGGCGCAGGGTTCAGCGCCGTGCTTCATCAGGGCGATGGGCCCCTCGCCTTCTTCAGCTGGCCTTTCGCTCCGCGTCATCTTAAGCTGGCGGCATATGAGCAGGAGCTCATTGGCCTTGTACAGGTCGTTCGTCATTGGCGGCCGTACTTGTGGGGACGGTCCTTCCAGATTCGCACCGACCACTACAGCCTGAAGTTTTTGCTGGACCAACGGCTGTCAACCGTGCCGCAGCACCAGTGGATCAGCAAGCTCTTCGGCTTCGACTTCTCCGTCGAGTATCGGCCAGGCCGACGCGCTGTCCCGTCGCGACTCCGACCTTGCTTCCTCCGCCGACGAGTCCGCCGGGGCGGCCCTGTGCATCCGCTCCGGGCCGACGTTCGGCCTCTTCACCGACATTCGCCGCGCCACTGTGACGGCCGACGATGCCGTCCGTCTTCAGCAGCAGCTCACGGCCGGCGACCTGGAGGAGCCTTGGCGCTTCTCTGACGGACTGCTCCTCCATGGGCGACGGGTCTTTGTCCGGCGCAGGATGATCTCCGTCACCAGGTGTTACAGCTCGCCCACTCGGCGGGTCATGAGGGTATGCAGAAAACCCTCCATCGTCTTCGCACCGTCTTCTACATCCCTGGCGATCGCGCCCTGGTCCGCGACTAGGTTCGGTCTTGTCAGACATGCCAGCGCAACAAGACAGAGACCGTCAGGCCGGCCGGGTTACTCTAGCCCTTGGAGGTGCCATCTCAGGTCTGGGCGGATATATCCATGGACTTCATTGAGGGCCTTCCCAAGGTGGGCGGCAAGTCAGTCATCCTCACGGTGGTCGACCGCTTCTCCAAGTACGCCCACTTCATAGCGCTCGGCCATCCATACACGGCGGCGTCCGTGGCCCGGGCCTTCTTCGACGGCATCGTCCGTCTACACGGGTTCCCTGCTTCGATCGTCAGTGATCGAGACCCCGTGTTCACGGGCCATGTCTGGCGCGACCTCTTCAGGATGGCGGGTGTCCAGCTCCGCCTGAGTACGGCGTTCCATCCTCAGACGGACGGTCAGTCCGAGGTGGTTAACAAGGTCATTGCCATGTATTTGCGTTGTGTGACAGGTGATTGGCCTCGCGCTTGGGTGGACTGGCTCTCTTGGGCGGAGTACTGCTACAACACCTCTTATCACTCCGCCCTGCGCGCTACGCCATTTGAGGTGGTCTATGGTCGACCACCCCCGCCTATACTTCCGGTGGATCCGGAGACAGCTCGGACGGAGGTTGCGGGTGACCTCATCCGCACTCGTGACGAGATGCTTGCTGAGGTTCGTCAGCGTCTCCTTCAGGCCCAGCAGCTGGCCAAGCACTACTACGACGATCATCATCGCGAGGCGGAGTTCGCGGTGGGTGATTGGGTGTGGCTGCGTCTTCTCCACCGCTCTACGCAGTCACTCGACCCGCGCGCGAAGCGCAAGCTCGGCCCTCGCTACGCCGGGCCCTTCCCTATCTTGGAGCGCATTGGGAAGGTGGCCTATCGTCTTCAGCTTCCAGCCCGCGCTCGCATCCACGACGTCTTCCATGTGGGGCTGCTCAAGCCTTTCCGTGGCGAGCCACCGGCGGCTCCACCGGCACTTCCTCCCATCGCCAATGGTCGCATTCTTCCAGAGCCGGCAAAGGTGTTGCAGGCGCAGCTCCGTCGTGGCGTCTGGTTCATCCTCGTTCAGTGGGCAGGCCTTCCAAAGGAGGAGGCTACTTGGGAGCAGCGTGAAGAATTCCGCCAACACTATCCAGACTTACAGCTCGAGGACGAGCTGTTTGCGCAGGCGGGGAGAGATGTTATGACCGGTTTGGTCTATACCAGAAAGAGGCCCACCGGGCATTAGTATTAGGGGCTTGACCCACAAGTTATCTTAGGCAAGTTATTTTAGGCAAGTTATCTTAGGCTAAAGTTATAAATACTAGTTGTAAGACATCGTTTGAGATCAAGCAATAAAGATATTATCATCTTCTGTTGCCCGGCTCCCTGAGGAGCCGGAACCCTAGCCGACACCAGCCAACCGCCGCCGCACCTAAACCCTAGCCGCGACGGCGCCCACTCGCTGGCGCGCCCGCTCCAGCCCTCGTCCACCTCCACCTCATCCCTATAACCTACGTAGCCGCGCTGGTAGGAACCCTAGTCCTACCAACTTGCATATGGTGTTCAATGACTTGGAGAAGGCCTATGATAAGATACCGTGGAATGTCATGTGGTGGGCCTTGGAGAAACACAAAGTCCCAGCAAAGTACATTACCCTCATCAAGGACATGTACGATAATGTTGTGACAAGTGTTCGAACAAGTGATGTCGACACTGATGACTTCCCGATTAAGATAGGACTGCATCAGGGGTCAGCTTTGAGCCCTTATCTTTTTGCCTTGGTGATGGATGAGGTCACAAGGGATATACAGGGAGATATCCCATGGTGTATGCTCTTTGCGGATGATGTGGTTCTAGTTGACGATAGTCAGACGGGGGTAAATAGAAGTTAGAGTTATAGAGGCAAACCTTGGAATCGAAAGGGTTTAGACTTAGTAGAACTAAAACCGAGTACATGATGTGCTGTTTCAGTACTACTAGGTGTGAGGAGGTTAGCCTTGATGGGCAGGTGGTGCCTCAGAAGGACACCTTTCGATATTTGGGGTCAATGCTGGAGGAGGATGGGGGTATTGATGAAGACGTGAACCATCGGATCAAAGCCGGATGGATGAAGTAGCGCCAAGCTTCTGGCATTCTCTGTGATAAAAGAGTGCCACAAAAGCTAAAAGGCAAGTTCTATACAGCGGTCCGACCCGCAATGTTGTATGGCGCTGAGTGTTGGCCGACTAAAAGGCGACATGTTCAACAGTTAGGTGTGGCGGAGATGCGTATGTTGAGATGGATGTGTGGCCACACGAGGAAGGATCGAGTCCGGAATGATGATATACGAGATAGAGTTGGGGTAGCGCCAATTGAAGAGAAGCTTGTCCAACATCGTCTGAGATGGTTTGGGCATATTCAGCGTAGGCCTCCAGAAGCTCCAGTGCATAGCGGACGGCTAAAGCTTGCGGAGAATGTTGAGAGGTCAGGGTAGACCGAACTTGACATGGGAGGAGTCCGTTAAGAGAGACCTGAAGGATTGGAGTATGACCAAAGAACTAGCTATGGACAAGGGTGCGTGGAAGCTTGCTATCCATGTGCCAGAGCCATGAGTTAGTCGCGAGATCTTTATAGGTTTCACCTCTAGCCTACCCCAACTTGTTTGGGACTAAAGGCTTTGTTGTTGTTTGTTGTTGTTATGGTTTAATGGTTGCTTTTGTTCTTCTTCAACGGTCAGAGTGTTGTTGGGTCTGTGGTAGGTTCGGTTTATGTGTTTTTTTGTTGTCATGCACTCCTTTTACAGAAAGAAGATTTGTCTGTGGTTTATTTAGGTTGTTGTTTCTGTGTTTAGGTAGATTATTCAGCAAATGCTTGGGGGTGGGCTCTGTGATGTTGCTGTGAAGTGTCTGTTTTATGGTGGTGGTGTTTTTCGAGGGCTTTTATTACGTCTGGTTGAAGATTCTATGGCATTATCATTTTGTCTTGCTGCAACTGCAGTCCACGATGTAGCTATGCTTGCTCTTAGGTAAAAATCATGGTTCGTGTTGCTTGGTAGGAGGTTCAAATGGTTATTTGAAGTCGTTTTGGTTGATGTCTTGCTGAAGCATGCATATGTTTGGTATATCCAGTTATGTATATGTATAGTTGTTTTATGTCTGGCTCTGAGCGAGCCTTACTGTTAGCTTCGGTGCTGCCAGCATTGCTAAACATGTACTTTACTTGTGCTGTCTCATTGGTTATCTTCGATCAAGAAGAAAAGATTGTATGGCCTGGTAGTGGAATTGATGGGTCTAAGTTAACATAGATTTATAGATTTGTTTTTCTTATGTATTACTGTCATTTGTAGCCAAACTGCTATATGTCGTTTTCATGCGACTATTTTCCTAATTAGTCCAGTTTTATTGGTATGTGTATTGAGATTCATTTATTTTATCCCCTTTGTGTTTTGTTTCTCTATGCTTTAACATGGTCGTCCAGGAAGGGCAATTGTTCAGTTATGCCGCCGGAGATCATGGCTCTGGTTGTTAGGAAATATGTCGTCGAAGTGACCGTGCCACGATATTCCTTTAGGAGAGATAAGGATGCCTTGACTTTCTAGGTTCGCAAGTTCTTCCCAGTGGGTGGATCTATGTAACACGATTTCGTTGCAGGCAGCAGTTCTTCCTGTACCGGTGCTGCAGCGGAATTGCCTGCTCATCTTGGTAGGTAGCTCTAGGCGATTCCTTTTGAATTTGGTGCATTTTGTGGTTCTAAAATTGTTTGTTTTATGATGATTGTGTATAGATGGAGTGGCTGCTGAAGCTTCTGGCGCTGCTAGCCAGCGCCATGAGCTCCCTGAACGTGTCTTTACGCCAGCAAAGGATGTGCTGGTGACTTTCCCTTCATTACCTTTTGAACTGTGTCCACGCCAGATTTCCAGTTCGTCTGAAGCTCATCTGCTCTTATACATATGTTGTTATTTACAGGAAACCTAGACGCAGAATGAACATGTTGATGATACATCAGAGTCAGTGAAGGAGGATGATCCACCAAAGAATAATAAAAGGTCTAGCTTAGATAATTTAGCATTTCTTAATCTGTGAGTGGCCTTGTTATAATGCTCTGGAGATGTACTGCATTATATCCAGGGCCGGTGCAGCTGCTGTAAAATCCACAGTAGAAAAGAAGTTGGCTGTAAGTGGGTCGGAGAAGGGTGGTCGTGTGTACGTGTGGAATTCATCTGAATTTGTTGTTCTTATTTGTAATAGGAAGAAAGGATTTACAATGTTCATGCTTAACTGTTTTGTAGGGCGAATAATAACTGAAGAAACCCACGAAGAACCAACCAGCCATAGGAGCCTGGAAAAAAAATCACGCCCAAAAGAAAACTCGCGCGGTAGGGCGCGCGTATCTCTCTAGTTTATACTAACTAGTAAATGCGTACGTGCAATGCCCGTTAATATTAGGATGGAAATTAATTGCACGTTTATATTAGGTAGGATATCAAATATGCGTTAATTATGTGATTAGTACAGACATGTATGATATTAATTGCATGCTAAACATGTTGAGCACTCACCATTGGAGCAATCTAGGTCGTTGGATTGACATGGTCCATTAATTGGATCTTTTTATATTTGTACATAGAGGTTGATAGAGGTATAGATAGATATAGATAAAATGTATTTTTCATGAATTGTAGTTCAAACAAGAACAACTCACTGATGGCCTATCTGTCACTTGTCCAATATATTGGGTCATGAAAGGGAAACCAACTGAAGCCTGATTATTTACCTTGTTTGAAATTGGTTTTCTTGAATGTGGTGCTCCTGTTTCTTTTGGCTTCAAGATCTGGAAAGAACACATTAAGCTTTCATCTATGCTTAACAAAGCACCCGCATTATCGAATTCTCCACAGTAGTTTGGAGCTGAAAAGATGGTGACTAATCTCCTTTCTGCAAAGAACTCATAGCCATCCTCTACCACCTGAGGACATTCATGCTTCAGTCATATAAATGCCATGATGAATAAGATAAAAGTAAAGTAGAGCAATTTCCGCCTACCTGATGAGCTCGGCAAATGAGGTCAAGATCATTCTTCTCCAAAAATTCTACAAGCTTATCCGCACCGAAAGTACAAGCAACACCTCTGTCACTCTCCCCCCACCCTTGTGTGTCAGAACTAGGATCAGACCAAAGCAAATCACATAGAAGACCATAGTCAGGAATTTCAACAGGCCTCTCAATATCCTTAATTTGATCTAAGCTATTCAATTCAGGTGAGAGGCCACCATGCATACAGAATATCTTATCATCAATAAGCGCTGCCATAGGCAAGCAATTGAAGCAATCACAGAATATCTTCCACAGACGAACATTGAATCTCCTCTTGCATTCATCATAGAAACCATAAACTCTGTTAATTTTTGCATCTTCATGGTTTCCTCTCAACAGGAAAACCTTATCAGGGTACTTCACTTTATACGCCAGAAGCAGACATATGGTTTCCAAGCTTTGTTTGCCTCTATCCACGTAGTCTCCAAGGAAAAGATAAGTCGAAGTTGGAGGATAGCCACCCAAATCGAACAGCCTCAGAAGATCAACAAACTGACCATGGATATCACCTACAAGGCAAAAGGGGAGAATGTTCTATAATGACAGATTCCGAAACGTAACAAAAGGATGAAATATGATCCCAGGTGACAAGTCCAAATATGGAGAGATGGCCAAGGACAACAAAAATATGTATAAGAGATTTCATAACGAATTCAACCAAATGTGTGCACCTAGTCTACTTGTACTTCCTAAAGATGGAAAAGGGGTTTTGTACAACAAGTGGTGCACAGTTTTACGACGGTCCTTATTCTGAGAATGTTAAATAACCGACCTGATTTTCATAAAGGTATTAAAAGAATAGGGTTCTGTTGGGCATCACTGCCTTTCAGAATGAAAACAACAGAATAAAGATATGAATAACCTATTATTATGGTATTAAAAAACCATTTTGATACCAAGTAAGCACTTGAGTCTTACAGAAAAAACTTACAAAGAAAAATTATTACTAACTACATTGAAACAAAATGATCATCGTGTCAGTAACTTTAAGAATGCAAATTCTTGAAATAGTTGTGTTACACATAACAAACACAATCGTCAAACAGAAAGTCATAATTGTCATGACATAGGGTAGCACACACAGATGAAGTGTCAAGAGGTTTATGCATTTGGCACGTAGCTGAGGGACGCCCATTTGTACTATTCTACCCTTCTATCAATGGAAAGATACGCAACCTGTGTATTCACGAAAAAACTTTGTTAGGAAAGAGTCCAATCAGTTTAGCAGTTGGATTAGACTTGTGATAGACTTACCGGCCTCTCGGTCAAGTCTTGTGTACTATATATAAAGGGGCTGACCCTCTCAATAAAGGGTAGAAGAATATCGTTGTCTACCTTTACCTACCTTTTAGTAATTATTAGGGTTATGTCAGTAGTAGATCCTTCCAATTGGACATTTCAAATTTAAACCACTTATCATCCTAAAATGTAAACCACTTAACAAGTGTACCCATAGAGCACAGACTACCAACTCTGGCCATTGACCACGCTGCAAGAACATGGCCCAAGATTCTTAAATTGGACATTTCAGATTCCTAAATTTCAGACATCATACCTATGTCAATATTTCAACAGAGTATACTTGTTCTTACAAAAAACGTTACCGGGTCCTCAACAGTCAATACCCCGAATCAACCTTATGCGCCAGACATCGGGAAAAATCGAACATAAATAATCCACTCTGGGAATCAGGCATATACGGCCCAAATGCGCAAACGCGCCACAAAGAGGAGGGCGCGCGGTATGTTATGCCCGAATCAGAGGGTAGTGGAGGGGCCTTGAGGCCGGTGCTCACCGCAGATCTTGACGGGCGCGGGAATGCGCAGGAGGTTGGGCTGCGAGAGGAGCACCCTTTTGGCCTCGACGCAGAGCTGGCGGATCTCCGCCTCCGACAGCTGGACCTGGCGCCCGCCGCGGCCCCCTTCGACGAGCCGCCGAACCACCTCATCCAACGCGGCCCCATCCATGGCGCCCATCGATGCCCGCGTCATCATCATCCTCACCGCTCTCCGCCGGCTCGATCCCTAGACGACGACGGAAGTGCGAGGAGGATTAGAAATGGAGGAGGGTACTCTCGGAAAAAAAAATGGAGGAGGAGGTGGTCGGGATTGGTATGGTTTTTTTAACGAACGTGGTAAAAATGGTTTTTTTAGGGTGTGGTAATTAGGTTGTTTATATTTTTTTTCTACGCCAGCATGTCTAAGCGACTTAATCAAGCAAAAAAACAAACATAGAAAAGAAAATTCTCACACAAATCTCCGCGTAAGATCAATAATGTAGGACTCAGATGACTTATGGCACATCTAGATGTGCTTTAGCAAAACTATATTTTTCAGGTAAATCTCTATTTCTAATGTTTGAGTTGATGAATAGTATCCATAGTTTATTTTCGTCCCATCATTTTCTTTTGTTTTATTTCACTGTTTTTTTCTCGTCTCCGCTGCCCCCGTACAAACGCATAAAAAAACTCCATCACTGCAGAAAATCCGCTCCTCTCGATCCCATCCCAGGGATCGAAGTCCCTCCTTCGATGCCGCGATCTACGATCTCTCTGCCGCCGACTCTTCCGACCCTTGCCGCCGACGCTTCATTGCCGCGGCCCACGTACAAAGTCGTTCGTTGCCGCCGCCGCCGTCCAAGGGGAGACGCCGTCGTCGCGTCTCCAGGGCAGGGCGGTTTGAATCCCTGCCGCCGACGTACGGGATCGCCGCCGCCGAACTCCGGGAGACGTCGTTGCCGCCCGTCCGAGGGAAGAAGCCGCCGCGGCGGCGGTTTCAATCCCAAGTATGCTGAAGAGATCTGGCTGCCAAATAATCTCACCGCCGAACTCCATTCAGTCTACACATGTGTTTCTGTACCATTCGCCCGCCACTGAGGTACGAGATTGTCGCCGCCGACATCCGAGAGGAGCCTCCGCCGGACCTCATCACGGTGTCGTTCGCCGCCGCGGAGGTATGAGAGGAGCCGATGCCGCCTTCATTGCGGACCTCATCATGAAGCCATTCGCCGCCGCCGAGGTACGAGATCGCCACTGCACGAGAGCACATCAACTAGCCCAGGCTCCTGCTGCTCCATCCCTCGATCCCGCGTCGCTCGCCTTCCGTTCAACGTAGGTTGCGGCCTCTCCTCATGGATTCTCCTCCTCTGTTCGCCCCCTCGTGTCTCCTCACGTGAGTGCTTCTGTTGGTGATGGTTGCGGGTCGTCGAGCTGCGGTGGGCTGGTGCTGCTTATGGTATCCCACTATCCTGTGCCTCTCGCCCTGTGCTTCATGAGCGGAGGAGGGGTGGTGCTGGCCGTGGACTAGCTGGATAGCATAAACTCTCCCTTGTTTTTTTGTGTTTGAATCAGATTTGGTGGCTCTCAATTTTACATATGTATTGATCTTGGACTTGTTTTGTATGCAGGGTACACTTGATGTTTCATGATCTGTTCTGCAGATTTTCAGAACAATGAGTGCATATCTTGGCTTGCAATGTTGTTGATTCGACAAATGTCATGGAACCTGACAGGTGAGTGCTCCTCTCCCCTTTTCCTCTCTGCTAAAATTCAGTTCCAAGTTCGCCCATATGGATATCTTGATTGAAATTTGCAGCTCGTTTCTGTCGGACTCGATGACCGCATATGAGCGAACTTGTCCTTCAGAAATAGTAGGTGATACTTATTATGATTCAAGATATCACCACATAGACGGCACAGACTATAATCATGAATATTTCCCATTGGCTTCAACGATTTGGAAGAATATTTTTGACATGATCTGACGGTTGATACTTTGGTTCAGGAACTGGCTTTAGACTGGACTTGCGGCTAGAGTAACCCCGAGCAAGCTGAGCTCAATTGAAATATGTATTCTAAATTCTGAAGGCAAGCACACGCCCGACACTTTTGCACTTGTAAAAGGCATGTCGTTTGAATCATGCGAATAAGCGTACGGATAGTACAAGCTATTCACTTGGGAGAATAGTTTCAGAATTTGTCATGGAAAACCAAGATGGGGAGGTGCACATCACCAGTTGATGCACAAAATCGTGTGCTGGTGCCAGGTCAGTAACATATAGTGTCCTGCTTAAAATTGTAGTACAACCGCATGCTTCTTGTTGCTCCAGCTACTCCATGATGGTCGTGTGCTTGAATTTTTGTCATGCTTGGAAATTTTTTGGCATTTATATTTTAGACAGTAGGGTTGTCATTGTCTTGCTTAGCTTTCAGTGCGCACTGCAGGGTAAGAGGGAAAAAGAGAATTTTTTTTTCGTGCAAAACAGAGTGCAAGGCAAGGATGCGTCTCCTCCGCACGGCAGATCATGGTTGATAGGTGAGCATATTCAGCAACGAGCATAATCACCCCTTGTGTGCAAGTCGTGAAGAGACCAGGCAGTGGAACTCACATAGTGAGGTCAATCCAGTTCTTATGAATTTCATCAAGAATCTCAAAGTAAATAATTTTAGGATCAGCGAGGTGTACAATATACAGTTTTTTATTATGCATTTCTGGCACCTTAACCATTGCTCGTTTGTGTCGACAGAAACGAAGAAAAAACAATGGGGGCATCCTCACGAGATTGAAGGCTACAAAATTTATACAAGCGCAATATAGAAAAAGTTTGAAGATGAGTTTTACAAATCAATGTCCTTGGTTTTGTGTAGGTGCATCAGTGAAACTGAATATGAAGTTATGCATGTGTGCCAAATATTTGACCAAACTTGAAGCTAGGCCCTACATAACAAGTTTAAAGGATCATGCAATTGTGGATATTTAGATCATATGGGAATGTTTATGCCGACATTCTATAAAGGTGATTGGCATCTACTATAAGTCGATAAATGATGCTTTGTTGGTTGCTGCACAACGACAAGATGATCGCATCCCAGCTACTTTGTATGTATAAGATTTGCTACTTCTTGGTCAATGTTGATGAGATGAACTGCTAACTAAGTGTGTTGCCACGGGCCGTTCCATGCCGAAGGCTGCAACGCCATGTTTCTTTATGCTTGTATCATGTGCATCCACAACTCGTAACACTGGTTGTTTCAGGCCCTAAATAAGCACATACACTTCAAAAATTGTCATGGACTCATGGCCGTGGACTTAAAAGTGTTTTTGCCATGTCTGGTAGCTAGGAGGAATTACATCAAAGAGCTCGTTATTTTGCTTTCACGTATATGTTAACCAGGTCATATCACAATGACCATCAAGTCTCAAGTTCAAGCTATTTGATTTAGATTGTGCCATGCATAAGTGAATATTGTTTTGCATAGGAAAATAAGATTGTAAATGTATATTATTTGCCTCCATCAAATTTATGAAATGACAATCCTTTATTCGGAAGAACAAGTGAATACATAGATCAAAACATCTTAAAATTGGTGACAAATTAGCGGTTGTTTCCTTTTATTTATTGCCTTATTTCTGGTATATGTACCTTCATTGTGAAATATAACATGACGTACCTTGTCATTAACTTTCTTTAATGGGAACTACTTATATTTGATATTCATCATAAACAAATTCTGAAGGTACTGAAATCTGTGTACTGAATTTTGATTGTGAGTTGGATGTGTCCTTGATTGCAGTGATGGGATTTGATTCGATAAGTGAAGATAGTGGGTGGAGGAATAAGAAGAAAAGTCATTTAATGATATAATTGAGAAGCTAACAAAGCGGGTTGATATACACTAGGATCCTAATTTACATGTTTGACGTAGTTAGTCAACCCGTGTCACTGCCATAGGTATAGGGAAAAGACGATCTAGGAGGTGGCATCAAGTAAGTGAGTTAGGAAGTAACTATCATGTAGGTTGTATGCATAACAAAAGGCTGAATAGGTTAGTAGATTTGTGTATGAAAATATGAGTAGCACTGTGTGGTGCTTAGACTTCTGAATTTCTTAAAAAAAAATTGTCTCTACTTCGTATAATGTGCTATGTTAATGTAGCTACAGCATCACAGAAACATTCTAGCTGCCTCGAAGGATTTATAAATCATGTCTAATGAGCCTGACTTGCGCTTACTTTGTCATGATTAAATTTATTATTCTTTGTTTAACTTTTATATGTGTAAGTAATAGCTGACAATTTAATAGTAGATATGTGACCAGCCCAGAGAAGAATGTGGACTGCTAACAACTGTGCATTAAACAAGCATGAAGAATGGATGGCATTTTCATGTAACATAACCGAGTATCAATTTTAGCTTGAAAGTATATGCCAACTCCTGGAGTTTCAAATGACTTGAAAGAATGCGAGAAGCGAGTGTATAGGAGGACCTTGAACATTAGAGCAGTGGGGGAGGAGCAAATGACTACAGGGTCTATCGGCATGGGTAAAAAACGAGGACAACTCCATGACGTGGGAAACCTATATTTGATTGACATGACAGTAGCAAGGTGAATAGCTATGTAATATCTTTCCATTAGTTGATCCATTTGATCTGTTTGAAACAATTGGCAGTTACCTATATTTGGATAGAAAAGTTATTTGTTAACTTTGTATCATTTTTATGTGTAAGAATATGATGCTAATAATATTTACATAGATAGTCTTGTTAGATGTTAGAGCTTCCCAATCTTTGGCAATAGCTTTGTAAGCAAGTAATTTATGGTGGTTCTTCGGAAATAAATATTTTTACCGTCCAATAAGTTACCCTAGACTCTTGGTCTTTGGATTGTTGCAACCATGGCTCAATGAGACATTGTGTCATAGGCATTTTATTTGGATCAAAATTGGCATTATGTGAGCCTTGACACGGGTGCGTTTGGTAGGGTGTATGAAGGGTGCATGAGAGCAAAAGTTCCCTTGTCGACCCATTTTTTGGTGTTTGGTAGAGTGTATGAATGGTGCATGAGTCCACACTAGCTTAACACAAATACACTATGAGCATGCATGAGGAGAGCATGCATGAAGAGGGGTAATGAGATGAGCATGCATGAAAAAGGGAACAACTACGCTGAGATGAGAATGCAACCAAACACACTAGGCTGGACGAAATAACATACTGCTTGCTCCTTGATGTCGGATAATAGCCAAAGGGTTTAGCTTGTTATTGTTAGGGCTTGATTCGTCTAGAAATGGTGAAGTTTAAATATAACTACAAGCAAGGTTAATTTCTGATTCCCTGCATTACTTATAGGGGTCAAATCACTCAAGCAGTATGTCATGTACATTACACACATCATACAGTAAAAAAAAGGATTGATGCGATTTGGAAACAACATTCAACTGAACAGTCTAGCTGAAATTTGTTTATTAATATCCCTGCCATGTACACATGACTAAAATGTTCAAAAGGAAGGGGCGGGGAAAAAGGACAGGTAGGGTGAATATAAGAATCAAACATGACAATGCTTCAGTGGCGGCCTCGGAGTATTGGTGCTATAGTTTCTCCACTGTGTTGCACGAATCTATGTGTGATAGTGTTGTAGAAGGTGCAATGATGCACCCAGCAGAAGGTTACATAGCCGTGGTGGCCTCCCTCGGCAACGACGGTGTGCACTCCTTGGCATGGGGAATCGGCCTTCGATGTCCCTGGCCTTGGATATCGCAGAGGGGAGACGAGAAGCCACGGGGAATGAGATATGAGTGTGAGCGCCGTGTCCTGCATTGCGAAAGTGAATTGTTTGTTTAAATATACGAAGAAATGGTGCGGTTGTTTGCTTTTTTTAGGGGAAAGTGGATGCTTGAGAAACGTCATATACCTTTTATATAGTAAAATATATCACATACGCTAACAAGTCATTTTGAAGAATAATTAGAGACAAGCAATTTGTACTTGAGCCTATAGTTTATTAAAACTGGGATGGGTCTCACTCTACTTAAGCACCATGACAACTACTCTGACTAAAACTGTAAGATGTATGTGGGTGTGTGCATTCATTAGGGTGAGTGTATATATATGTATGTGAGCGTCTACGTCTGTATTGTACTGCAAAATACATATTATATATTAGCATAATTCATTTTTTTGTTTTAATATAGGCTTATATATTCACTTTTGTAGATCAGGGATAAAAACGGGTGGCTTTGGATGATGTTTGAAATTTTTTATTGACAAAGTCGTTGATGTAACTATATTGAACCGGACAAAAAACTCATCAAGTTTTACATAATGAGAAAAGATGCACACAAATAATTGTTCTTCTTTGTATATATGTTGCACATGATAGTAAAAAAATTCTATTTTTTTACAAAGTATGAGAGATATGAAGAAGGATTATGTCGATGTTCAAAAAGAATCTATCAACAAGGGTCCCGAGGCAATGTTGTTGGAATGGGCTAAAAGATCACCAAGTTTTATACAACAAAAAATAGGATGTAGAATAGTTATTCTTCACCCCTCTCTTATTACATCACTACAACATATATTTACGTCCCGTTAAATTTATCCTATGTCGGAAGTGAAAAGACAATCTAAGAAAAAATGTATGTCAGTCAAAAAATATAATTTACATGACGTAAATTACGACCGTAAAAACATAGTACAAAATATACATATAAATGTCCTTATGACTCGTGTCTTAATTTTGTGTAGTAAATCAACACGGATGTACTATTTCTATATCAAACATATTTTTTGTGAAAAGATCATAAAATTACCTGAGTGCAAAATAACTTATTCGGCACTGTGGGTGTTGAATATTATCACTATCTATATCCAATCAAAAAATTATAAGCCCATGGCAACGTACGAGCATTCTACTAGTTATGGTTGTGTATGAGTGTGTGAAGCAAGATCATTCGTTGGATCATGGGCGGACGCCTACCTGAGGGTCAAGATCTTCAAACCACTAATTAAGGAGCATTCTTTGCAAAGGTCGACATTTGTCGCAACTTGAGAGTTTTTTTCAAAGATCTTTTTATTCAAAAGATTTTATCTCTTAAACCGTGTGTACAATTCTCAAACCATTTTCGCCATTGGATTTCTCGCGTCCAGAACTTCAAAACTAGATCCCATATTGATAGATTTTGACGAACTTTTTTTCACGAACAAAAAAACCGAACAAGAGGCATGTTTTTTCTCTTTTTTGAAAGAGGCATGCGGAAGTAATCTGTGCCTCCACGAGAAGTAAACACATGCCTCTTGCGGTAGGGAAAAAAAATACGTTTTTCCATTTTTGAGAAGTCGAGGAAGCAAATCCGTACCTCCATGAGAAGTAAATTTGTGCCTTTCGCGGAAGGGGGAAAAACACGTTTTTTTCACTTCCGAGAGGTACTGATTAGGGTGGAACCCTACGGGACGATCTTTCACGGTTTGAAGGGGATTCCTGAAGAACGCGATGAACAAATGAAGAACACAAGGGGAAAACAAGAGGAAACACTCAAATTGACTTGATCCAATCATACATGTGCTAGATCCATGAACACAAAGAGAGACACATGATTCAAAATCCAACAAAGGGTGATACAAGTAACTAGTTCTTCTCCACGAGGAGGTCTTGAATCCACTAGGGGGATTTTCTCCGTGAAGAGGTCTTGAATCCACTTGGGGGATCTTCTCCTAGATGGAGGGCTTGGCCTCCAGTGGAGTAGTGAAAGTGTGTTATATCGACTATAGGGGGGTGAATAGGCGATTTTTACAAATTCATCACTGAGAAAATACGACTTGAGGAATTTGCTAAGTGATGAACTACAAGCAGCGGAATAAGTACTCAGGAGCATGCATAACAAGACAGAAGCATGGTCATCATGATGAAATGAAACATACACAGAGCACAGGTAGCGTGTAAACAGGATAAACAGGAGAAGACAAGATGACTGAAGAAATAGGATTAAGGAAATTGACAAAGTCTTCAGTCAAAGTCTTCAAACAGTAACGATCAATTTCATCAACACATGAATGAGGAAATGAAAGGGTTGAGGAAATAAAACGAGTAGCTCGGTGAACACAATAATTTGGTAGACCAGTTGCAACTGGTGTGTCAGTTGTATGTCTAGTTGGAGCAGTTTGGTATTTAATCCAAAGGACACACAGTCCTTACTGTATTCTCTTTGAGCCAAGGTCACACAGACCTCGCCCAATCACTCATGGTAAGTCTTCACAGGTGACTTCCAAACCTTCACAGACTTGGTCACTCGGCGATCCACAATTCCTCTTGGATGCTCTAGACCATGACGCGTAATCTTCTGGAAGATGCACATTCTTCAAAGGTAACAAGAGCCGGTTCCACACAGGAACAATGTCTTCAGTGATGCTCAATCACTTTGGGTTTTAGGTGTTGGGTTTGGGTTTTTCCTCACTGATGATTTTCTCTCAAAGTCCTCGGAGGATGGGTTGCTCTCAATGACAAGTGTCGGTTTCTCTCGGAGCAACCAACCAACTAGTAGTTGTAGGGGGCGGCTATTTATAGCCGGGGAGTAGCCCAACATGATAAGACACAAATGCCCTTCAATGATATGACCCTTAGGTGGATAAGATATTTTGGGACAACTGGCGCGTAGCACAACAACAGTCGGAAATTTGAATTCTCAAATTCCTCAAGTCTATCATGTTCCTCACTTGTAGGTAATCCTCACTGGTGAATTCCTAACTCCCTAGCCAGAACAAATTCCTCAGAGAACAGAAGATCTTTGTCTCTGTCACTAAAGAAAATTGACTGAACTATATGAGATTTTCAATGGCTTCACTCAAAAGGATTGGGTATGTGTAGGCTTTGATATGAGCATCACTTGGAAACTTTTTCTTAGTTTTACCTCGACTCCCTTTTAACAGTAAGGTGTTTCCTATGACTCAAGAAAGAGAAAATGAAACTACGAAAACAAAGTCTTCACGCTTCATAACCTTAGCACCAATATCAATATCTTCATGGTCACACCAATTTCCTCATTTTCAAAGTCTTCAAGAAAACCAAAGTCTTCAACTGAAGACATTCATTTTTGGGGGTCGACTTTCTTTGTAAATATCAAACTCCTCATAGACTTATAGAACCTGTGTACACTCACAAACACATTAGTCCCTTAACCTATAAGTCTTCAATTCACCAAAATCACTAAGGGGCACTATATGCACTTACAATCTCCCTCTTTTTGGTGATTGATGAAAAATAGGTTAAGTTTTCAAAGGAGATAAACATATGAAGTGTAAATACTGATATTGAGGAATCTGATTGCAAGATATAGAAGAACTCCTCCTGAAGATGTGCATATTGAAGAGTTTACTTTGGATTGCAAATGCACATTGTAGAGTAATATCATGGAGATCTCCCCCTATATCTTGTAATCCATACACGCATTTAACATATGATATGAAGAATTTGAAATGCATGATGAAATATGGTGTCTGATGAAATTCAACATGCATGCATTAAGGTACTTGAGGAAATAAGCATGCATAAAGCAGTTCAAAAGTATCAGACCACCATCGAACTTAAGTTTACAACTCAACCAACAAACACTTCAGAAGATCAAGAGTTGTAACTTAAAGAAAAACATCCCATATATAAGACCCGCTTGAAGACTAACTCGAATTTCTCCCCTTTTATCATCAAATGAACAAAAGGGATGAAACTTGAGGACTAACGCCCCTGAAGAATATCATCATGAGGGCGATGAAGAAGCGCCAACATTGTCGGGGTCGTTTGTCGGAGTAGGGCATGCCGCAGTGTCGTTGCGGTCCTTGGCTTCATCTGTCTCTCACGATGAAGAAAGTGAACTTGTGACCAACTAAGGAACTTTGACCTTCTTGAATTTCTTCGAAGGAGGATGAGACCAGTCAAAGTCCTGTTGAAATTCCATCTTCTTGAGATCTTCAGCACTGTAAAGGTGAGAAAGTATAGCCCAAGTGCGGTCGAAGATTTCATGCGTGTAACAGTGATTCTTTCTTCATAGTGTTCTGAGTAACAGTCATGTTGTGAAGAATTGAGCCAAATTGACGCTTGACCCACCTGTGATTGTGATCAGCCTTCTGATGAAGACTTAGAAGAAGCTCACGATCAGTCATCACTCGTGGAGAAGTGGCCTGAGAGATTTTGCTTTGAGGCTTTAGCGGTAGAATCTTGAGTTGCAATGTCATCATTAGTGGAGTAAGATGCAACTTTGCGAAACTGACCATCCAATGGACGAGTGCCTTCATCAATAATAGTAGCTTTGCCTATTTCATCAACTGAAGAAATACTCCTTTTGAGGACTTCAATAGGAGGCAAAAAACTGAGGTGATTCTGAAAATCTACCTTGTAGTGAATTGAAGACCTGGTTCTGATGAATTTCATTATCCAGGGAGCATAAGGCTTCAATTCAAACAGCGACAAAGCAACATTCGCCAAAGTCCTCATGAAGAAATCGTGATAATTAATGGGAATCCCATGAATGATGTTGAACAATAGATTCTTCATGATGCAAACAACTTCTTTCTTCTGAGTTGTGGCACATAGAGAAAATCCTTCACTAGGAAGGTGGTTCTAGGAGCTTGGCCAGGCCGCAGAGGCTTCATTAGCACTTGCATCAGATGATGTGGAAGTTCAGTTTCTTCATACATAAGCCTTGCGCCTTCAGCAGGAGGACTGACTAGAATTGCATGAAGCAATTCAGAGGTTGGAGCTTTATAATGAGTATTCTCAATCATTCAGTCAAGCACCCATGAATTGGCATCAGCTACATTTCCAGTGAGGTGCAGAGTAGCATAGAATTGAAGAATTAGCTCTTCATTCCAATCACAGATATCAGCACAGAGATTTAGGAGCCCAGCTTCATGAAGAACATTGAGAACTGGCTAAAAGCATGGGAGGGGCTCCATATCCACATGAGGAATTTGACGGTGCCGAATACTTTGACCTTATCAAAAAGCAGTGATGCATAGAAGTTCATCTGGCTTGCAGTCCAGAACTGCTTGCACCGAAGTCTTGCTGAGTCATATGGATTGAGATTAGTGAAGAAATGATGCTCAACAAAGAAATCGTCAGCCTTGAATTTTGGCCTCTTTGCATGAGGATTTTGTGGCTTGGGCTGAAGATTTGTAGTTGATGGTCTCACATCCTTTTGTGTCATAATCTCTGGAGCTGCTGACTGAGGAATTGAAGCTTCATTTTCTTCAACAGCAGTCTGGGTCTCCATTTCTTCAGCTATCGCAGTTGGAATTTCTTTAGGTATGGAATGGAGAGAAGTTTGACGTCCTTCAGACCCTGTGAGTATTTTATCAGTCTACACGGGCGACTGAGGAATTGGATGCAGAGGTGTGGCCAATGGTGGATCGGGTGAAGATTTTCCCAATAGTCATCATTCAACGCAGGAGTAGTTGATCCAATATCCACGTCTTCTTCAATTTCTTCAACGTCCGCCTCTTCAGCTGTGAACTGAGGCACAGGCGATGATACTAGTGGTGTGGAGAGAACATCTTCCACATTGATTTCTTCAGCCAACTGCTCTGAGGAAGAACAGAAGGATTCTCTTCATCAGTGTCATCTGGAATGACATATTCTTCACCAAATGGGACAAGTTCCGTTGATGGTACCATTGAAATTGGAACAACATCAATTGGATCTATGAAAGAGCTCGTCAAAGTCCTCACTTTCTTGGGAGCTGAGGACTCTGCAGAGGTTGATGCTTTCCTCTTCCATGCGGCTTCCTTCTCCGCAACCTTCATTTTATTCACTTCTGATGCAGAAGGAAGAGTGATTTTCTTCACCTTTAAAGATTTTTTAGGAGGAGCAGATGAAGTTGGTGCAGTTTCTTCAGGCACGACTGATGTAGTCGCCCTGGCATTTTCAGTTTCTTCAGGCACAACATATTCTTCAGCTGGCCTGGGTTGTTCTTCAGGCGCAACATTGGTGGTTGCCCTGGCATGTTCTTCAGGAGCTGGAATTTCTTCAACAACCCTAGTATTCTCAGTTTCTTCAGCAGCCTGATTTTCGTCAACCGTGCTTTCATTTTCTTAAGTTTGCTAAGCAGATGCTTCAGTTTGAGGAATTTTCTGTTGTGATGATGTTGCAACGTCTGCCTTGAGGTTCTTGGAAATCTTGACGAACTGACTTTGGCACCTAGCCAATCTGCATGATATTTGTCAAATTCATCACTGAGATCTCTGATCTCCCTCTGAATAGTTACAAGTTCTTTAGGAGCCAATGTAATAACATTGTTCCTTAGGAATCTTTCCTCTTGTATTGGGCCTTCTTCACTTGCCTGACCTTCTGAATCTTCCATTTTTCATCGCCTCGGTACTCCAGCAAAATACCCGAACCACTCGAAACCATTCCGATGTATGAATACTACCTTCTAATATATGAATCTTTACCTCTCAACCATTTCGAGACTCCTCATCATGCCCGTGATCTTATCCGGGACTCTTAATAGAACTTCGGTCACCAAAACACATAACTCATAATACAAATCGCCATCCAATGTTAAGCGTGCGGACCCTACAGGTTCGAGAACTACGTAGACATGATCAAGACACATCTCCGATCAATAACCAATAGCGGAACCTGGATGCTCATATCGGTTCCTACATATTCTACGAAGATCTTTATCGGTCAAACCGCATAATAACATACGTTGTTTCCTTTGTCATCGGTATGTTACTTGCCCGAGATTCGATTGTCAGTATCCTCATACCTAGATCAATCTCATTACCGGAAAGTCTCTTTACTCGTTCCGTAATGCATCATCCCGTAACTAACTCATTAGTCACATTGCTTTCAAGGCTTATAGTGATGAGCATTACCCAGAGGGCCCAGAGATACCTCTCCGATACACAGAGTGACAAATCCTAATCTCGATCTATGCTAACCCAACAAACACCTTTGGAGACACCTATAGAGCATCTTTATAATCACCCAGTTATGTTGTGACGTTTGATAGCACATAAGGTGTTCCTCTGGTATTCGGGAGTTGGATAATCTCATGGTCAGAGGAACATGTATAAGCCATGAAGAAAGCAATAGCAATAAAACTTAACGATCATTATGCTAAGCTAACAGATGGGTCATGTCCATCACATCATTCTCTAATGATGTGATCTCATTCATCAAATGACAACACATGTATATGGTTAAGAAACATAACCATCTTTGATTAACAAGCTAGTCAAGAAGAGGCATACTAGGGACACTCTGTTTTGTCTATGTATTCACACATGTACTAAGTTTCCGGTTAATACAATTCTAGCATGAATAATAAACATTTTATCATGATATAAGGAAGTACAAATAACAACTTTTTTATTGCCTCTAGGGCATATTTCCTTCAGTCTCCCACTTGCACTAGTCAATAATCTAGATTACATAGTAATGATTCTAACACCCATGGAGTCTTGGTGCTGATGATGTTTTGCTCATGGAAGAGGCTTAGTCAACGGGCCTACAACATTCAGATCCATATGTATCTTGCAAATCTCTATGTCTCACTCCTTGACTTGATCGCGGATGGAGTTGAAGCGTCTCTTGATGTGTTTGGTTCTCTTATGAAATCTGGATTCCTTCGCCAAGGCAATTGCTCCAGTGTTGTCACAAAAGATTTTCATTGGACCCGATGCACTAGGTATTACACCTAGATCGGATATGAACTCCTTCATTTGCTGCTTCCGAAGCAGCTATGTACTCCGCTTCACACGTAGATCCTGCCACGATGCTCTACTTGGAACTGCGCCAATTGGAAGCTCCACCATTCAATATATATACGTATCCGGTTTGCGACTTAGAGTCATCTGGATCAGTGTCAAAGCTTGCATTGACATAAGCATTTACGACAAGCTCTTTGTCACCTCCATAAACGAGAAACATATCCTTAGTCCTTTTCAGGTATTTCAGGATGTTCTTGACCGTTGTCCAGTGATCCACTCATGGATTACTTTGGTACCTCCCTGCTAAACTTATAGCAAGGCACACATCAGGTCTAGTACACAACATTGCATACATGATAGAACCTATGGCTGAGGCATATGAAATGACTTTCATTTTCTCTCTATTTTCTACAGTGGTCGGGCATTGAGTCTGACTCAACTTCACACCTTGTAACATAGGCAAGAACCCTTTCTTTGACTGATCCATTTTGAACTTCTTCAAAACTTTATCAAGGTATGTGCTTTGTGGAAGTCCTATTAAGCGTCTTGATCTATCTCTATAGATCTTGATGCCCAATATATAAGCAGCTTCACCGAGGTCTTTCACTGAAAAATTCTTATTCAAGTATCCTTTTATGCTATCCAAAAATTCTGTATTATTTCCAATCAACAATATGTCATCCACATATAATATTAGAAATGCTACAGAGCTCCCACTCACTTTCTTGTAAATATAGGCTTCTCCAAAAGTCTATATAAAACCATATGCTTTGATCACACTATCAAAGCATATATTCCAACTCCAAGAGGCTTGCACCAGTCCATAAATGGATCGCTGGAGCTTGCACACTTTGTTAGCACCTTTTGGATCGACAAAACCTTCTGGTTGCATCATATGCAACTTCTTAAGAAATCCATTAAGGAATGCAGTTTTGACATCCATTTGCCAAATTTCATAATCCTATAACGCGGCAATTGCTAACATGATTCGGACAGACCTAAGCGTCGCTACGGGTGAGAAGGTCTTATCTTAGTCAACTCCTTGAACTTGTCGAAAACCTTTTGCAACAAGTCGAGCTTTGTAGACAGTAACATTACCGTCAGCGTCAGACTTCTTCTTGAAGATCCATTTATTTTCTATGGCTTGGCGATCATCGGGAAAGTCCACCAAAGTCCACACTTTGTTCTCATCCATGGATCCCATCTCAGATTTCATGGCCTCAAGCCATTTCGCGGAATCTGGGCTCATCATCGCTTCCTGATAGTCTGTAGGTTCATAATGGTCTAGTAACATGACTTCCAGAATAGGATTACCGTACCACTCTGGTGCAGACCATACTCTGGTTGACCTACGAGGTTCAGTAGTAACTTGATATGAAGTTTCATGATTATCATCATTAGCTTCTTCACTAATTGGTGTAGGAATCACTGGAACTGATTTTTGTGATGAACTACTTTCCAATTCGGGAGAAGGTACAATTACCTCATCAAGTTCTACTTTCCTCCCACTCACTTCTTTCGAGAGAAACTCCTTCTCTAGAAAGGATCCATTCTTAGCAACAAATATCTTTCCTTCGGACTTGTGATAGAAGGTGTACCCAACAATTTCTTTTGGGTATCCTATGAAGACGCATTTCTCCAATTTGGGTTCGAACTTATCAGGTTGAAGCTTTTTCACATAAGCATCGCAGTCCCAAACTTTAAGAAACGACAACTTAGGTTTCTTGCCAAACCACAGTTCATATGGTGTCGTCTCAACGGATTTAGATGGTGCCCTATTTAACGTGAATGCAGCCGTCTCTAAAGCATAACCCCAAAATGATAACAGTAAATCAGTAAGAGACATCATAGATCGCACCATATCTAATAAAGTATGGTTACGATGTTCGGACACACCATTACGCTGTGGTGTTCCAAGTGGCATGAGTTGCGAAACTATTCCACATTGTTTCAAATGAAGACCAAACTCGTATCTCATATATTAGCCTTCGCGATCAGATTGTAGAAACTTTATTTTCTTGTTACGACGATTTTCCACTTCATTCTGAATTCTTTGAACTTTTCAAATGTTTCAGACTTATGTTTCATTAAGTAGATATACCCATATCTGCTCAAATCATCTGTGAAGGCCAGAAAATAACGATACCCGCCACGAGCCTCAATACTCATCGGACCGCATACATCGGTATGTATTATTTCCAATAAGTCAGTGGCTCGCTCCTTTTCCAGAGAATGGAGTCTTAGTCATATTGCCCATGAGGCATGGTTCGGAAACATCAAGTGATTCCAAAAGCCCATCAGCATGGAGTTTCTTCATGCGCTTTACACCAATATGACCTAAACGGCAGCGCCACAGATAAGTTGCACTATCATTACTAACTTTGCATCTTTTGGCTTCAATATTATGAATATGTGTATCACTACGATCAAGATTCAACAAAAATAGAACACTCATCAATGGTGCATGATGCTACCTCTTAAGCTTGCGTTGGTTTTCCCTTGAAGAGGAAAGGGTGATGCAGCAAAGTAGCGTAAGTATTTCCCTCATTTTTTAGAACCAAGGTATCAATCCAGTAGGAGACAACGCACAAGTCACCAAATACCTGCACAAACAATCAACAACTTGCACCGAACACGATAAAGGGGTTGTCAGTCCCTTCACAGTCACTTGCAAAAGTGAGATCTGATAGAGATAGATAAACGGTAAAGTAAACATTTTTGGTATTTTTGGTTTATAGATTGGAAAGTAAAGATTGCAAAATAGTAGATCGGAAACTAGCAAGATGTAAACGAGATTCATATAATGGAAAAGAGACCTGGGGGCCATAGGTTTCACTAGTGGCTTCTCTCGAGATAGCAAATATTACGGTGGGTGAACAAATTACTACCGAGCAATTGATAGAAGAGCGCATAGTTATGACGATATCTAAGGCGATGATCATGAACATAGACATCATGTCCGTGTCAAGTAGACCAAATCCTGCCTGCATCTACTACTATTACTCCACACATCGACCGCTATTCAGCATGCATCTAGAGTATTAAGTTCATAAAGAACGGAGTAACACATTAAGCAAGATGACATGATGTAGAGGAATTAACTCAAGCAATATGATGAAAACCCCATCTTTTTATCCTCGATGGCAACAATACAATATGTGCCTTGTTGCCCCTACTATCAGTAGGAAAGGACACCGCAAGATTGAACCCAAAGCTAACCACTTCTCCTATTGCAAGAAAGATCAATCTAGTAGGCCAAACTAAACCGATAATTTGAAGAGACTTGCAAAGATATCAAATCATGCATATAAGAATTCAGAGAAGAACTAAATAATATTCATAGATAAACTTGATCATAAATCCACAATTCATCGGATCTCGGCAAGCACACAGCAAAAGAATATTACATCGAATAGATCTCCAAGAACATCAAGGAGAACATGGTATTGAGAATCAAAGAGAGAGAAGAAGCCATCTAGCTAATAACTATGGACCTGAAGGTCTGTGGTAAACTACTCATGCTTCATCGGAGAGGTAATCGTGTGGATGTAGAAGCCCTCCGTGATCGAATCCCCCTACGACAGGATGCCGGAAAAGGTCCCTAGATGGGATCTTAGTGGTACAGAAGGTTACAGCGGTGCAAAAGTGGTTTCGTGGCTCTCCCCGATGTTTTTAGGGTATAAGAGTATATATAGGCGAAGGAACTAGGCCAGGGGAGCCACGAGGGGCCCACGAGGGTGGGGGGCATGCCCTACCCCCTGGGCGCACCCTCCTACCTCGTGGATTCCTCGTTGCATCTCCGACTTCATCTCCAAGTCTTCTGGTTTGCTTTCGGTCCAAGAAAGATCATTGCGAAGGTTTCATTCAGTTTGGACTCCGTATGGTATTCCTTTTCTGCAAAAATCTAAAATAGGAAAAAACATAAACTAGCACTGGGCCCTCGGTTAATAGGTTAGTCCCAAAAATAATATAAAATAGCATATAAATGCCTATTAAACATTCAAAACAGATAATATAATAGCATGGAACAATCAAAAAATATAGATACATTGGAGACGTATCAAGCATCCCCAAGCTTAATTCCTGCTCGTGCTCGAGAAGGTAAATGATAAAAACAGAATTTTTGATGTGGAATGCTACCTAACATATTTATCCATGTAATTCTCTTTATTGTGGCATGAATGTTCAGATCCAAAAGATTTAAGACAAAAGTTTAATATTGACATAAAAACAATAATACCTCAAGCATACTAACAAAGCAATCATGTCTTCTCAAAATAGCATGGCCAAAGAAAGCTATCCCTACAAAATCATATAGTCTGGCTATGCTCTATCTTCATCACACAAAATATTTAAATCATGCACAACCCCGATGACAAGCCAAGCAATTGTTTCATAGTTTTGATGTTCTCAAACTTTTTCAATCTTCATGCAATACATGAGCGTGAGCCATGGATATAGCACTATAGGTGGAATAGAATGGTGGTTGTGGAGAAGACAAAAAGAGAGAAGATAGTCTCATATCAACTAGGCGTATCAACAGGCTATGGAGATGCCCATCAATAAATATCAATGTGAGTGAGTAGGGATTGCCATGCAACGGATGCACTAGAGCTATAAGTGTATGAAAGCTCAGAAAGAAACTAAGTGGGTGTGCATCCAACTTGCTTGCTCACGAAGACCTAGGGCATTTTGAGGAAGCCCATCATTGGAATATACAAGCCAAGTTCTTATAATGGAAATTCCTACTAGTATATGAAAGTGACAACATAGGAGACTCTCTATCATGAAGATCATGGTGCTACTTTGAAGCACAAGTGTGGAAAGAGGATAGTAACAATGCCCCTTCTCTCTTTTTTCTCTCATTTTTTGGGCCTTCTCTCTTTTTTATGTCCTCTTTTTTTTCATCCGGAGTCTCATCCCGACTTGTGGGGGAATCATAGTCTCCATCATCCTTTCCTCACATGGGACAATGCTCTAATAATGAAGATCATCATACTTTTATTTACTTACAACTCAGGAATTACAACTCAATACTTAGAACAAAATATGACTCTATGTGAATGCCTCCGGTGGTGTACTGGGATGAGAAATGATTCAAGAGTGACATGTAGGAAATTATGAACGGTGGCTTTGCCACAAATACGATGTCAACTACATGATCATACAAAGCAATATGACAATGATGGAGCGTGTTATAATAAACGAAACGGTGGAAAGTTGCATGGCAATATATCTCAGAATGGCTATGGAAATGCCATAATAGGTAGGTATGGTGGCTATTTTGAGGAAGGTATATGGTGGGTGTATGGTATCGGCGAAAATTGCACGACACAAGAGAGGCTAGCAATGGTGGAAGGGTGAGAGTGCGTATAATCCATGGACTCAACATCAGTCATAAAGAACTCACATACTTATTGCAAAAATCTATTAGTTATCGAAATGAAGTACTACGCGCATGCTCCTAGGGGGATAGATTGGTAGGAAAAGACCATCGCTCGTCCCCGACCACCACTCATATGGAAGACAATCAATAAATAAATCATGCTCCAACTTCATCACATAACAGTTCACCATATGTGCATGCTACGGGAATCACAAACTTTAACACAAGTATCTCTAAAATTCACAACTACTCTACTAGCATGACTCTAATATCACCATCTTCATATCTCAAAAAAATCATAAAGAATCAAACTTCTCATAGTATTCAATGCACTTCATATGAAAGATCTTATTATATCCATCTTGGATGCCCATTATATTAGGACTAGTTTTGTAACCTAAGCAAATTACCATGCTATTCTAAAAGACTCTCAAAATAATATAAGTGAAACATGAGAGTTCAACAATTTCTATAAAATAAAACCACCGCCGTGCTCTAAAAAGATATAAGTGAAGTACTAGAGCAATATTGTCTAGCTCAAAAGATATAAGTGAAGCACATAGAGTATTCTAATAAATCACGATTCATGCGTGTATCTCCCAAAAGGTGTGTACAGCAAGGATGATTGTGGTAAACTAAAAAGCAAAGACTCAAATCATACAAGATGTTCCAAGCAAAACACATATCATGTGGTGAATAAAAATATAGCCTCAAGTAAAGTTACCGATAGATGAAGACGAAAGAGGGGATGCCTTCCGGGGCATCCCCAAGCTTAGGCTTTTGGTTGTACTTAAATTTTACCTTGGGGTGCCTTGGGCATCCCCAAGCTTAGGCTCTTGACACTCCTTATTCCATAGTCCATCAAATTCTTACCCAAAACTTGAAAACTTCACAACACAAAACTTAAATAGAAAATCTCATGAGCTCCGTTAGTATAAGAAAATAAATCACCACTTTAAGGTACTATTGTGAACTCATTTTTTATTTATATTGGTGTAATATCTACTGTATTCCAACTTCTCCTTTATTCATTCCCCCCCTATACTACTGATAGATTCATCAAAATAAGCAAACAACACGCGAAAAACAGGATCTGTCAAAAATAGAACAGTCTATAGTAATCTATGACTCTCAAATACTTCTGTAACTCAAAAAATTCTGAAATAAATTGGTGGGCGTGAGGAATTTGTCTATTAATATTATGCAAAAATAATCAACTTAAAATCACTCTTCTGTTAAAAATGAAAATTGTTCTCGTGAGCGTGAAGTTTCTATTTTTTCCAGCAAGATCAAATTAACTTTCACCCAAGTCTTCCCAAAGGTTCTAGTTGGCACAAACACTAATTAAAACATAAAGCCACATCTAACCAGAGGCTATATGAATTATTTACTACTAAACAGGAGCAAAAAGTAAAGAACAAAAATAAAATTGGGTTGCCTCCCAACAAGCACTATCGTTTAACGCCCCTAGCTAGGCATAAAAATACTAATAGATCTAGGTATTAGCATAATATGATAGGGAAAATCTCGAAAAATCATCTCGTATTCCCTATGTTCAGCAGCAAGTTTTCTTTGTGGCAAGGAAAAGTAATCAAAACGGCTAAATTTAATGGGACAGAAGTCCCCAAGATCAAGCTCGGGAGGATTTGGTTCCTCCTTTGGCCCTTCATATTGTACAACCAGCTTATCATTATAAGCGTTCTTTTGGCAGAAGGTCATGAGCCTTCGTTCAAGAGGAAAACCCAACCTGTTGTTTTGAATAGCAAAATTATCATTAAGTTCAGAAATCCTATCAACTAGAACATCGGTAGGAACACTCTTTCTAAGATTTACATTATAAGCAACATGATCTAAGGATCGTAAACGCATTATGTGTGTCGGATTCCGGGTTCCGGCAGACCCTCTAGATTCGAACACTGGGATGCGCTCGGAGATTTCGCCCTGTACCTACCTGCACCTCACCGCCTCGCTATGATCTAAGCAATCAAAGGAACAACACAAGAGACACAGAGTTTATACTGGTTCAGGCCACCATTGTGGTGTAATACCCTACTCCAGTGTGAGGTGTGGTGGATTGCCTCTTGGGCTGATGATGAACAATACAAGTAAGAACAGCCTCGCGAGGGTCTGTTCTTGCCTGGTGTGATGAACTACTTGGGGAGTTCAGTCGCTCTCTGGATCTATACCTCTACCCTGGGAGTGGCTAGTCCTATTTATAGGCAGAGGCCCTGGGCCTCTTCCCAAATATTGAGCGGGAAGGGCGCCAATAATTGGTCATTTTGAAGGGGAACATCTAGTACACTTATCCTGACTAAAGTTGGTCCTCGCCTGCAAAAAGGCTCTGGTGGTGACGCCGGCTTGGGCTCCATGATGACCTCCATCCTGCCGTTTTGCTGGTCTTGGTCTTGTTGCACCGAAATGGACGCCTTTGCTTGATGCTCTCGCCTGCGCTTGCTCCCTTTGCACCAAAGAGGAAAGGGAGGACACTGCGCGGCCTGGCGCCCGCCTGGCACCCTAGGTCGTCATGGCTTGCGTCATGGGCACCTCGTGAGGTACCCCGCCTTGATCTCTCCACCTCCTTGCGAGCCAGACTGACGAGGCCGCTCCTGAGGAAGCCTCCTGTCGTCCGCCCCATGAGGCTTGTCCCCTCGCGAGGGTCTTGAGCTGGTGCTATTGAAGATGGGCCATGCTGGGCCGCCCCTTGAGCCACGCCGCAGGCTGCAGGCAGGCAAGTCTGGGGACCCCCATTCCCAGAACGCCAATAGTAGCCCCTGGGCCCAAGGCGCGCCCGTACTTGGCTGAGCAGAGAGGCGAAGGGGCAAGTGCGAAGCGCCGCAGGCCCTAACAGCCTGCGGCCTCGGGCGCCGCATGGCGGTTGATTGGACGTGGGCGGCTCCGCTCCCCCATGCCGCCTCAGCAAATGCACGAATTGACAAGTCCCTGCATGCAAAAATGGGTCATGATTACCTGCGATCGTGGAAGCTGACGGTTGGCCTCCTCCGGCTATAAATATGGGGCGGCGCCTGCCCTTCCGGTCCGTCCCTTCTTGCTTCTCCTTTTTCTTCATGGGTCCCCCAAAAAGGTTCTCGGCCGCAGAGAAAGGGAAGGCCCGCCAGGTGGATCTTGACTCTCCTCCACCCAAGCGCGGTCGAGGCCGTCCCCGCAAACATCCTACGACTCCCATGGTGGCTCCCCGCGGTCGCGGAGGCGACCCTCCGCATGGTGAAGGGCGGCCGGCCGCCGCTGGGGGACGCGCTACGACCGCATGACCCCCTAGGCCGTGCTCCCACTTGGCAGAGGTACTGCCGGAGTTTGTTGTGTGGGCGGCGGAGCCGGCCAGCACCCGGCTCCAACTTCCTCGCTTCCTCCTAGGTGAGCTTCCGGCGGGCGCCCCGGGCGGCCTCTGGCTTCAGGCGGACGGTTGCTGTGACTGAGCCTCCTGGGCTTCGCTGGAGGTCTCCGCAGCCGGGAGTTTGGCCCTGACCCGCGACTGGCAAACGTTTGCCCGCGCGCGTGGTCTGACCCGGCGGTGCACCCTGCACTTCAAGTTCGATGGCGATGCCACCCTCTACGTGAGGGTGTTCGGGGAATACGGTCGTCGCGCTGGGTGTTGCCCTGAGAACGACGACCGCGACCGTGGGTCCAGCCCCGGCGGCGATAAAGATGACATCGCGCATGTGGTCGGTGGCGGTCGAGGTTCATCGAGCTTCGATGGCTCTTCTTCGGGTAGAGGCTCCTCCAGCGGTGGCTGCGATCAGCCTCCGCACCGCCGCGCCCGCCTGGAGGGAGGTAGCGGGTCTGCCCGCCGTCACGCCTCGGTGAAGCGCGAGACGGAGTCCTTTTGAGCTCCGGAGGCAGTTCGAGTCTCCCCCGTGAGTTGGTGTCGGGCGAGTCGCGCCTGTTTTGTTCTTTTTCCCTTTCCCTGCACAAAAAGACAGTAGTATAGGGCCCCGCGAGGGTGTGCGTGGACTATTGTTGTTTAATTATTGTACCACTTCCGCTATTCTGGTATTGTGCCTTCGTGCCGTACGCCGTCGCGCAGAAATTACTTAGCTCGGGGGGAGGGCTTGTCGTGACCCTTGCTTCCCGAGGCCGAGGCTTCATCGAACGTTCCATGTCCTGCGAGGGTTAGTCTGGAGAGGTAGTTCCCGGCCTCAGCCGTGGTGGCGATCGACCCAGGTCCTGTGTTCGTGTCATGGTGCCCGTGGGGCACAAACTAGAGGGGCGCTCCCGTAGTGGACCCGGGTCGAGAAGCCTCAAACGACAAGGGCTGAAAACACGTGCGAGGGTGCCCGTGGTGCTCCCTCATGAGACTTGCCCAAGAGAAATCGGGGCAGGAGAGCGAAAAGGCAAAGAGTCACAAACCAAACACAACAACAACTTCAGCAAAACCTCGAATGGGGATGAACAAGCCAACTGCAGATAGCAAATGAGAAAAGCCGCGCCCGGCACCTAATCTAGTCTTCGACGTCTTCTCACCAGCGTGGAGCTAAGTGCTGCCACTGGGTGTGGGAGGGAGCCCCAGGGCCTGAGGCCGGCGCTCCTGAGACTTCGGGGCGTGTACAGCCCCAACTCATTATTACATGAGAGTGTCACGGGCGGCGAGCTTCACAGGCATTGGCCTTCTTCACAGGCTCTGGGCCTTTCTCGGACAGATAAACCTCACAGGCGTTCACCTTCTTCATAGGCTTTGGGATTTTTCCAAAACGCAACATCTTCACAGGCGTTCGCCTTCTTCACACGCTCGGGGCCTTTTCCAAAACGCAACATCTTCATAGGCGTTCGCCTTCTTCACAGGCTCTGGGCCTTTTCCAAAACGCAACATCTTCACAGGCGTTCGCCTTCTTCACAGGCTCTGGGCCTTTTCCAAAACGCAACATCTTCACAGGCGTTCGCCTTCTTCACAGGCTCGGGGCCTTTTCCAAAACGCAACATCTTCACAGGCATTCGCCTTCTTCACAGGCTCGGGGCCTTTTCCAAAATTCAACATCTTCACAGGCGTTCGCCTTCTTCACAGGCTCTGGGCCTTTTCCAAAACCCAACATCTTCACATGTGTTCGCCTTCTTCACAGGCTCTGGGCCTTTTCCAAAACGCAACATCTTCACAGGCGTTCGCCTTCTTCATAGGCTCGGGGCCTTTTCCAAAATGCAACATCTTCACAGGCGTTCGCCTTCTTCACAGGCTCTGGGCCTTTTCAAGGGTAAAATCTCTGGAGGTGCTGGATGTTCCACGCGTTCTGGATGGGCACCTCCTCCTGAGTCTCCAGGCGTGCGGAGCCGGGCCTGGAAACATGAACAACCTTGAACGGGGCCTCCCACATGGGAGAGAGCTTATGCAGCCCCTCCCTGGAGAGGACCCGCCTGAGCACGAGGTCTCCTACCTCGAGTGTCCTGGGGTGGATGTTGCGGCAGTGGTATCGCCGCAGCGCTTGTTGGTATCTTATTGCTCGGAGCGCTGCTTCCCGGCGACGCTCCTCCCCCAGCACGAGGTCCGTCCCCCGCATGGCGTCCTGCTGCGCCTCGTCGAACGCCAGGACCCATGCGGAACGACGTCTGACCTCGCGAGGGAGGACCGCTTTAGCTCCATAGACCAGGAAGAATGGGGTCTTGCCAGTTGGCTTGGTCGCGGTCGTGCGGATGGACCACAACACAGACTGAAGCTCGTCGTACCAACCTCGGCCGCAAGCCTCCAACTTCTTCTTGAATGTCCTGGTCTTGAGGCCTCTCAGGACCTCCGCGTTGGCCCGCTCGGCCTGACCGTTGCTCCGGGGGTGCGCCACCGAAGCGTAGCATATCTGCGTTCCAAGGTTAGCATAGTATGTTTTGAAGAGGTTACTGGTGAACTGCGAACCGTTGTCGGTGATGATGCGGTTCGGCACCCCGAACCGGCTCACGATGCCCTTGATGAACTTGACCGCAGACCCTGCAGGGATGGTGCGGACGACTTCCACTTTAGCCCACTTAGTGAACTTGTCCACGGCGACGTAGAGGTAGCGATAGCCCCCTAGCGCCCGAGGAAACGGGCCCAGGATATCCAGCCCCCAGACTGTGAATGGCCATGAGAGGGGTATAGTTTGCAGACCTCCAGCCGGCTGATGGATCTGCTTGGCGTGGAACTGGCAGGCCTCGCAAGCCTTCACCAGTTCGACGACATCATTGAGCGCAGTGGGCCAATAGAATCCACTGCGAAACACCTTGCCAACGAGGGTCCGCGACGATGAATGATGCCCACAGTCTCCATCATGTATATCCGCCAGCAGTTCCTTCCCTTGCTCCCTGGAGATGCAGCGCAGGGACACATCATTCGATCGCCTTCGGTAGAGCTCTCCATCTCTGATGCAGTATGCTGTGGCCTGCTGTGCCACGTGCTCCGCCTCCTCCTCCTTCTATGGCAAGATCCCTTGCGTCAGATAGCTCCGGAGCTCCGTGATCCAGCACCCCTCCTGAGGCTCCATTGTCAAGAGCAGACGCGCCCCTGAGGCCGGGTGAGGGAGTTCCGGACTAGGGGGTGTCCGGATAGCCGAACTATCATCATCGGCCGGACTCCAAGACTATGAAGATACAAGATTGAAGACTTCGTCCCGTGTCCGGATGGGACTTTCCTTGGCGTGGAAGGCAAGCTTGGCAATATGGATATGTAGATCGCCTACCATTGTAACCGACTCTGTGTAACCCTAGCCCTCTCCGGTGTCTATATAAACCTGATGGCTTTAGTCCATAGGACGAACAACAATCATACCATAGGCTAGCTTCTAGGGTTTAGCCTCCTTGATCTCGTGGTAGATCCACTCTTGTAACACACATCATCAATATTAATCAAGCAGGACATAGGGTTTTACCTCCATCAAGAGGGCCCGAACCTGGGTAAAACATCGTGTCCCTTGTCTCCTGTTACCATCCGCCTAGACGCACAGTTCGGGACCCCCTACCCGAGATCCGCCGGTTTTGACACCGACATTGGTGCTTTCATTGAGAGTTCCTCTATGTCGTCACCGATAGGCTCGATGGCTTCTTCGACCATCATCAATGACGCAGTCCAGGGTGAGACCTTTCTCCCTGGACAGATCTTCGTATTTGGCGGCTTTGCACTGCGGGCCAATTCGCTTGGCCGTCTGGAGCAGATCGAAAGCTAGGCCCCTGGCCGTCAGGTCAGATTTGGAAGTTTGAACTTCACGGCTGACATCCGCGGGGACTTGATCCTCGATGGATTCGAGCCACAGCTGAGCGTGCCGCAATATCACGACGAGCATGATTTAGCTCTGCAACCGGACAGTACCCTGGAGGCCGCACTCGAACCCGCTCCGATCATCAATTCGGAGCCGGCTGCGCAGATCGAGGACGGATGGCTAGACACCGCCTCGGGAGCTGCAACCTCTACGGCGATAGAGCCGAACAATGACCTTGTCCCTCATGAAGCCCGTGACTCCGAGGCGCCGGACTCCTTGCCGGACTCCGAACCTCCCGCGCCCCCTCCGATCGAATCCGATTGGGCGCCGATCATGGAGTTCACCGCAGCGGACATCTTTCAACACTCACCTTTTGGCGACATCTTGAGTTCGCTAAAGTATCTCTCGTTATCAGGAGAGCCCTGGCCGGACTGCGGTCAGGACGGTTGGGATGCGGACGACGAAGAAATTCAAAGCCCACCCACCACCCACTTGGTAGCCGCTGTCGACGATCTAACCGACATGCTAGACTACGACTCCGAAGACATCGACGGTATGGACGAAGATGCCGGAGACGACCAAGAACCAGCGCCTACTGGGCACTGGAAAGCCACCTCATCATATGACATATACATGGTGGATATCCCAAAGGATGGGAATGGCGAAGAAACAGCGGAGGATGACCCCTCCAAGAAGCAGCCCAAGCGCCGGCGTCAGCGGCGCCGCTCTAAATCCCGCCACAGCAAGAATGAAGACTCCGGCACCGGAGATAATAATACACCGGACAGTGCCGAAGACAACCCACTCCAGCAAGATGCAGCGCAGGAGGACGGAGACGCCAGCCCTCATGAGAGAGCGGCAGAAGAAGAGGTAGAGGATTATATGCCTCCCTCCGGAGACGAGGCAAGCCTCGACGACGATGAATTCGTCGTGCCTGAGGATCCCGTCGAACAAGAGCGTTTTAAACGCAGGCTTATGGCCACGGCGAACAGCCTCAAGAAAAAGCAGCAACAGCTTAGAGCTGATCAAGATCTGCTAGCCGACAGATGGACTGAAGTCCTCGCGGCCGAAGAGCATGAGCTCGAACGCCCCTCCAAAAGCTACCCTAAACGCAAGCTGCTCCCCCGATTAGAGGAGGAAGCGTATGAACCCGCATCACCAGGAGACAATACGGCTGACCGACCACCCCGTGGTCGCGACAGAGAGGCCTCTAGGCCCTTCACTAGACCCGTACCCCGGCATCGCTCGAAAAGCACAAGGCCACAGGGGAACGCTCCGGACTTGCGAGATATATTGGAGGATAAGGCAAGACAATCAAGATCGATCTATGGATCGCGTGGGCGCCCCACGGTACGTGACGACAGCCGTCGCGCCGGACACAGTAAGTCCGGCCGGGTCGAACAAAACAGACAAAGTTCTTCTGAGCTCCGTCGTGATATCGCCCAGTACAGAGGCGCCGCACACCCACTATGCTTCACAGATGAAGTAATGGATCATCAAATCCCCGAAGGGTTTAAACCCGTGAATATCGAATCTTACGATGGCACAACAGACCCCGCGGTTTGGATCGAAGACTATCTTCTTCACATCCACATGGCCCGCGGTGACGATCTTCACGCCATCAAATATCTCCCCCTCAAGCTTAAAGGACCAGCCCGGCATTGGCTTAACAGCTTGCCAGCAGAGTCAATTGGGAGTTGGGAAGACCTGGAAGCCGCATTCCTCGATAACTTCCAAGGCACGTATGTGCGACCACCAGACGCTGATGACCTAAGCCACATAATTCAGCAGCCAGACGAATCGGCCAGACAATTCTGGACACGGTTCTTAACCAAGAAAAACCAAATCGTCGACTGTCCGGATGCGGAGGCCCTCGCGGCCTTCAAGCATAACATCCGCGACGAGTGGCTTGCCCGGCACCTGGGACAGGAAAAGCCGAAATCCATGGCAGCCCTCACATCACTCATGACCCGCTTCTGCGCGGGTGAGGATAGCTGGCTAGCACGCAGCAACAACCTCAGCAAAAATTCTGGCAGTCCGGATTTCAAGGACCGAAATGGCAGGTCGCGTCGTAACAAAAACAAGCGCCGCATCAACGGCGACAATAGTGAGGATACGGCAGTCAATGCCGGATTCAGAGGCTCTAAACCCGGTCAGCGGAAAAAGCCATTCAAAAGAACTGCTCCGGGTCCGTCCAATTTGGACCGAATACTCGACCGCTTGTGCCAGATACACGGCACCCCCGAAAAGCCAGCTAACCACACCAATAGGGACTGTTGGGTATTCAAGCAGGCAGGCAAGTTAATTGCCGAAAACAATGACAAGGGGCTGCATAGCGATGACGAGGAAGAGACCCGACCGCCGAACAATAGAGGACAGAAGGGTTTCCCCCCACAGGTGCGGACGGTGAACATGATATACGCAACGCACATACCCAAAAGGGAGCGGAAGCGTGCACTCAGGGATGTATACGCGATGGAGCCAGTCGCCCCGAAGTTCAATCCATGGTCCTCCTGCCCGATCACTTTTGACCGAAGGGACCACCCCACCAGCATCCGCCACGGCGGATTCGCCGCATTGGTCTTAGACCCAATCGTCGATGGATTTCACCTCACCAGAGTCCTGATGGACGGCGGCAGCAGCCTGAACCTGCTCTATCAGGATACAGTGCGCAAAATGGGCATAGACCCCTCAAGGATTAAACCTACCAAGACGACCTTTAAAGGCGTCATACCAGGTGTAGAAGCCAATTGTACAGGCTCAGTTACACTGGAAGTGGTCTTCGGATCCCCGGATAACTTCCGAAGCGAGGAGTTAATCTTCGACATAGTCCCGTTCCGCAGCGGCTATCATGCCTTGCTCGGACGTACCGCGTTTGCAAAGTTCAACGCGGTGCCGCACTACGCATACCTCAAGCTCAAGATGCCAGGCCCTCGAGGAGTCATCACGGTCAACGGAAACACTGAACGTTCTCTCCGAACGGAGGAACATACAGCGGCTCTCGCGGCAGAAGTACAATGCAGCCTCTTAAGGCAATTCTCGAGTCCGGCCGTTAAGCGGCCGGACATAGCTAAGCGCGCCCGGAGTAACCTACAACAAGACCACCTGGCACGTTCCGAGCACGCGTAGCAGTGCGGCCCCAACCCCAGCCCCTGCAAAACGTCAAAGCAGGTCCTTCGCGTACACCATTACGCTCTGAAGATACCATGGGCATGGGGAGAGGGGCACGACCACGATAAGCCCAGACTGCGGCTCAACCACACCAGGGGCTCTCAAGTGTGTCGTTCTTTTTTTCTTTTTACCTTTTATTTTTTACCCACAGGACTCCGTTCGTCAGAGGCCCTGTCCGGCAGCAGACCTGCCGAACTCACGATGCAACAGCCAGGGAAGGATAAAGGCTACAACGAATATACAGGTGGTCTCCATTACGAGCATTTTTATACACCAATCCGCAGCCTACCCCTGGAGGGGGACATGTTTAACAGTCCCATCCCTTGCTTATCGCACTATTTGTATCGTTCTGCATTCATAGCAGCACTTATTGAATAAAACAATGCAGCACCTTTTTGCTTATAATTGCATTTCTTTTTCATACATATGTTCATTTACGACATGTCGCATCCGTACACTTTGGTACGGTTAAAACACACCAGGGGCTTATGTTTCCCGCATCATGGTGTGATAAGTCCGAACACTTTCACAAGTGCGGCACCCCGAACTTATAGCATTATATGCATCGGCTCCGAATCATGTCTTGGGTCAATAGTTGGGTTTGCCCGGCTCCCATGTTTTGGTACCTTACGTTCCGTTGTATCGGCTAAGGTAGCACTGGGAGAACCACTGCGATTGCGCCCCAGTTGAGCTGGGTTAACGCCTCAGTGGAGAAAGCTAAAACTGACCGTCATGATGAGGCGAGAGCCGGTCGCTGTTCGAGAGGTTTTTGCGAGTCCTTAAAGACTTATGCCGCTTAGAGCGAGGAGCCGGATCTTGTCCGGCCCAGGCGTGGATAGCGCCCCAAATTCGGCCTTCCGAAGACTAGGGGCTTCGCCGAAATTTAAAATTATAGAATTCTATGGCTAAGTGAGAGTGTTCAAGCATTATAAGTCCGGTTGCCTTGTTCGCTGTGTTGAGCGCCTCCCTAGATGGACCCAAAAATGGGAACAAGAGTGCTCAAGTTTATCCCGAACACCCCAGCACTCGTGGCATGGGGGCTGAAGCCGACGACTTGCCATCTCTCAGATTTGATAAACAGCCGCACAGAAGGTAATATTTTAAATTAACAAGCGTTGCTTAGCGCATATGAACTAAGTTTTCAGCGCACAGGATAACAAAATGCGAGTCTACTCAAAAATTACATCTTTGGAGCACTCCCCCGCAATAGTGCGGGCGCCCTTCAGCACACTCTTATAATACATCTCGGGCGTGCGATGCTCCTTGCCCTCTGGTGGCGGGTCCGTCACAAGCTTCTGGGCATCCATCTTGCCCCAGTGCACCTTTGCGCGGGCAAGGGCCCGACGGGCACCCTCAATACAGGCGGAGTGCTTGATGACTTCAACCCACGGGCACGCATCCACCAGCCGCCGCACCAGGCCGAAGTAGCTCCCAGGCATGGCCTCCTTAGGCCACAGCCGAACTATGAGGCCCTTCATGGCCTGTTCGGCCGCCTTGTGGAGCTCGACCAGCTGCTTCAGCTGGTCGCTAAGGGGCACCGGATGTCCGGCCTCAGCATACTGAGACCAGAAGACCTTCTCCGTCGAGCTCCCCTCCTCGGCCCGGTAGAATGCGGCAGCATCGGACACGCTGCGAGGAAGATCTGCGAACGCTCCTGGAGAGCTCCGAATTCGGGTAAGCAACAGGTAATTAACACTCACATGCTTACTTTGCATGAAAAATGCCTTACCCGCTGCTATTTTCTTCACCGCCTCAATCTCCTGGAGGGCCTTGTAGGCTTCGGCCTTAGCGGCTTTGGCACTCTCAAGAGCCGTTGCAAGCTCAGACTCTCGAGTCTTCGAGTCACGCTCCAGGCTCTCATGTTTTTTCACGAGATCCTGGAGCTCTTGCTGTACCTCCGCCACCCGCCTCCTGCTTCTCTCGCTCGGTGCGCTCCACGGCCGCATTGCGTTCGGCCGCGGCCACCGCCTCTTTCAGGGTCGCCACCTCGTTAGTGGCCCCTGCAATACCCACATTATCCTTGTCATTCTTTTTGCAACCAAAATCCTTTTCTGTAAGGTACAATTTTAGTAAGGTGTTACTCACCTTCCTTGTCCTCGAGCTGCTTCTTGGCACGGCCGAGCTCGTTCTCGGACCGCTCGAGGTTTCCTTCAAAGTATTGACCTCCGCAGTCAGTGCGGCAGAGGTCAGCAGCGCAGCCTGCAATCCCATATTGACATATTTATTATGACTCCCGCGTATATCTTTTTAGATCCTCAGTCCGGCTTTTCTTTCCGAACACCGAACCGAGCATCAGGGGCTACTGTCTATGCGGTACCATTTTATACATATTGAAATTCTTACCTCAAAGCCTGTTAGAAGGCTGCTGCAGGCTTCGGTCAGCCCGCTCTTGGCGAGCTGCACCTTCTGAATCACCACACTCATAATGGTGCGGTGTTCCTCTTTGATGGAGGCGCCATTGAGCGCCTCCAGCAAGCTATCCGACGCCTCTGGTTGGACGGAGGCTGCCAGCGTCACGGTCTTGCCCTTCTTACGAAGGGGTCGCCCGTCAGACTCCGGAGCCACTATGGGTTCCGGGGGCGAGTCCGGTGCAAAGTCCGGGAGGTTGTGCTGCGACACCTCCGGGACCCCTCTCCTCCTGGTGGGTCCCTTCCTGGGATCCCACCTCAGCATCGTCTGCGTCACGGGGGGTGGAGGCAGTCGGAAGAGAATCCATATCCGACGCACCTAAGGACCCGCTCGATGAAGCGGGAAGATCATCCTTAGGCGGACTGCAGGGTTATATGCGGCATTAGAAAGACATTATGTGGCGAGAAATAAAAACCTTGAAGTTATTCGGGAGTTCGGATACTTACGATCTCGCCAGGGGCTTGGCCCTTGGAGGCCAGTCCTCATCGTCGTCACTGGCGTTGGCGGAGCAGTCCGGGGGGAGAGTTTTTCCCTTCTTGGACCCTTCGGCCTCCCTTGTTGGGGAGGCCTTCCTTTTCTTCCCTCCCCCGCTGGGGGAGAGGCTTTCTTCTTCTCCTCCTCGCCTTGGTGGGAGGAGTCGGCCTCGGATTCATCATCCGATAGCACCTGAAAACGGGAACTCTTCCGAGTCCCCGTGGCCTTCTTCTTGGCCTTCTTCTCCGGCACCACGTGGGGTGCCGGAGCCAGAAGCCCCGTTAGGCGGGCGTCCGCTGGGTCCTCTGGCAATGGGGCCGGACAGATAGTCCGTTCGGCCTTCGCCAGCCAGTCCTGTCAAAGGTAAAGGGAGTTTAGATCCCGCATAGAGTCAAACTATGGAAAACAAGTGGCAAAATCACTTACCTCGTCAGCTGGACGCTGCGAGCGGAATCCGCGATCTTCGGTAGCGGATGCGGGAGCCTCGGCGCCCTTGAACAGCACCTTCCAGACATCTTCGTACGTAGTGTCGAAGAGCCCGCTCAGGGTCTGGTGCTGCGCCGGATCGAACTCCCACATGTTGAAGCCCCGTCGTTGGCACGGGAGAATCCGGCGGATGAGCATGACCTGGACTATGTTGACAAGCTTGAGCTTCTTGTCCACCAGCTTCTGGATACAGGCTTGGAGTCTGGTCAGCTCCTCCGAATCCCCCCAGATCCGGCCACTCTCTTTCCAGGAGGTGAGCCGTGTAGGGATGCCGGATCTGAATTCGGGGGCCGCTGCCCAATCAGGGTCACGTGGCTCGGTGATGTAGAACCACCCCGATTGCCACCCCTTAATGGTTTCCACAAAAGTGCCCTCCAACCACGTAATGTGGGACATCCTGCCCACCATGGCGCCTCCGCACTCCGCTTGGCTGCCCTTCACAACCTTTGGCTTGACACTGAAGGTCTTGAGCCACAAGCCAAAGTGGGGCTGGATGCAGAGGAAGGCCTCGCACACGACGATAAACGCCGAGATGTTGAGGATGAAATTCGGGGCCAGATCATGGAAATTTAGGCCGTAGTAGAACATGAGCCCCCGGACAAAGGGATGAAGTGGGAAGCCCAGTCCGCGAAGGAAATGGGGAAGAAACACTACCCTCTCATGGGGCCTGGGGGTGGGGATGAGCTCTCCCTCGTCGGGGAGCCGGTGCGCGATGTCGCTGGACAAATATCCGGCATCGCGCAGCTTCTGGATCTGCCCCTCCGTGACGAAGGAGGCCATCCACTTGCCTCCCGCTCCGGACATAGTTGGAGAAGGTTGAGGTGAGAAGTGCGAACTTGGGCGCTGGAGCTCGAGTTCACGGAGATGGATAAGCCAAGGAGGAAGAAGGCGCAGGTAAAAGGGTTGGATCTTTATCCCCTTATATGGGCGGACGAAAACATGTGTCCCCACCGGCCTGGTAAAACTCGCTTATCTCCCAAGCGTCACAATCAATGGCGCGGTTGGGTTACCCACGTCCGTATTGATGGGAATCCCGGAATAAGGGGAACACGATCTCTGCTTCGACAAGACGTGGCAAGGAAACCGCTTCGCTAAACGCGCGGAGGTGGAACAATAAAAACAATTTGAGTAAAGGCTTGGTAATGGTGTGACGTCACGCCACAAAATACGTCAGTAGATTGGACTTGTGTAATATTATTCTCTCTACGGTGGTACGTGGAATTTATTTTGCAGAGCCAGACACTATCCTGGTGTTCACAATCTTCTATAAATTATTCGGAGGAAGAACCCGCCTTGCAATGCCGAAGACAACATGCGCGCCGGACTCGTCGTCATTGAAGCCTGGTTCAGGGGCTACTGAGGGAGTTCCGGACTAGGGGGTGTCCGGATAGCCGAACTATTATCATCGGCCGGACTCCAAGACTATGAAGATACAAGATTGAAGACTTTGTCCCGTGTCCGGATGGGACTTTCCTTGGCGTGGAAGGCAAGCTTGGCGATACGGATATGTAGATCTCCTACCATTGTAACCGACTCTGTGTAACCCTAGCCCTCTCCGGTGTCTATATAAACCGGATGGCTCTAGTCCATAGGACGAACAACAATCATACCATAGGCTAGCTTCTAGGGTTTAGCCTCCTTGATCTCGTGGTAGATCCACTCTTGTAACACACATCATCAATATTAATCAAGCATGACGTAGGGTTTTACCTCCATCAAGAGGGCCCGAACCTGGGTAAAACATCATGTCCCTTGTCTCCTGTTACCATCCGCCTAGACGCACAGTTCGGGACCCCCTACCCGAGATCTGCCGGTTTTGACACCGACACCGGGCCACAGACCGGGGCTCCCGAGGCTGGCAGCTGGGGGAGCTCCTCCGGAGGCTGCACCGCACTTGAAAGTGATGGCGTGGCCGAGGGCTTGAAGAGCCGCTCTTCGAAGACGCCAGGCTCCTGAGGTAGTTGCCTGGATGCTCGTTTGGCGATGTCGTCAGCCTCCTGATTGGTGCCACGGGGTACGTGCTGTAACTCCAGTCCCCAGAACTGCTTCTCCATCCTGCGGACCTCCGCAAGGTAGGCTTCCATGTGCTCATCCCTCGGCTCGTATACTTTGTTGGAGAAGTTGACGAGGAGTTGCGAATCACCCTTGATGGTAAGGCGCTTCACTCCGAGGGCGGCCGCGGCCTTCAGGCCTGCTATCAGGCCTTCATATTCTTCTATGTTGTTGGAGACTTTTTCTCCGTGCTGGAAAAAGAGCTGCACGGCGTAGTAGAGCTTGTCTTGGGTTGGAGATATGAGCACCGCACCAGACCCCGCGCCGTGCCTGGAGAACGCCCCGTCGAAGTACATGACCCAACCGTCCGGCGCCTCGCTTCCCGGGGAGCGGGATTGATCCTCATCAGCCTTGAGGCCCGGCGCCTCAGTCCACTCTGCCACGAAATATGCCAAGGCGGCCCCCTTGATGACTCTGGTTGTGCTGAATTCGAGCTGAAACGCTTGCAGTTCAATGTTCCACTCAGCGACTCTTCCAGCTGAGTTAGGGCTCCTGAGCACCCTTTCCAAAGGGTACTCTGAGACAACCTTGATGGGGTGGCCCTGAAAATAATGCCGCAGCTTGCGCGAGGCCACCAATAGCGCGAGGAGAAGTTTCTGAGGCATGGGGTACCACGCCCTTGCGTCCTGCAACACTGTGCTGACGAAGTACACAGGATGTTCACCGAGGTTGGGAATGCTGGTGTCGTTGGCGCCCTCCGGAGGCCGTGGCGCCTCCTGAGACAGGGGAGCCCCTAGCGACTGGTTGCTAGGGGGAGGGGTCTCCGCTGTCTCGAGTGTGTCCCCCAGCAGCAGCTGATCCTTCTTGGCAGTGGCAGCGGTCTCTGTGGGTCTTTCTTGTTCATGCTTCGCCTCGGCCCGGGCAGATGCCGTGGCTTTGTTCCGACGCTCCTCCCTAACTGCCACCAGGGCTGCGCTGGCGGAGTAGGGAGTGGCTGCAAGGTAGAGCACCAGGGGTTCCCGAGGGCGCGGGGCCACCATTACCGGAGGGCTGGTTAGGTACCTCTTGAGGTCTTGGAACGCCTTGTCGGCCTCTTCAGTCCATTCAAAGGGTCCCTTTTTCTTCATCAGCTGGAAGAAAGGCAGCGCTCGCTCCCCCAACTTGGAGATGAAGCATCCTAGTGCTGTCACGCGCCTAGTGAGCTTCTGCATTTCTCTGAGGGTCTTTGGTGGGCTCATGTCCTCGACCGCCTTGACCTTTTCTGGGTTTGCCTCGATGCCTCAATGGGATATGAGGAAGCCCAAGAGCTTGCCTGAGGGGACCCCAAACACACACTTCTCTGGGTTGAGCCACAGGCTGACGGTGTTGAGGCTTGCGAAGGTTTCCTCCAGGTCTTGGCCTCGCGAGACTTCACCACAATATCATGGACATAAGCCTCAACGTTCTTCCCAAGCTGCGGGCCCAAGGTGATGTGCATCAGCTGCTGAAAGGTCGCCCCTGCATTGCGCAATCCGAACGGCATGCATGTGTAGCAGTACACCCCACACGGCGTTAGAAAGGCCGTTTTTTCCACATCTTCCACTGCCATCTTGATCTGGTGATACCCAGAGAAGGCATCCAAGAAACACAATAGGTCTCACTCGGCGGTGGAGTCGACGATCTGATCGATGCGGGGGAGCGGAAACAGATCTTGCGGGCAAGCTTTGTTGAGGTTGGTGAAGTCGACACACATACGTTCCTTCCCCCCTTTCTTCGGTACAACGACTGGGTTGGCCAACCAATCCGGATACCGGACCTTGCGAATGACCCCTGCAGCTTCCAACTTGCGGGTCTCTTGGACGATGAAAGCCTGCTTTTCCGTGGACTGCCGCCTTGCTTTTTGCTTCACGGGTCGGACATTGGGGCACACATTGAGGTGGTGCTCGATTACACCCCTAGGGATCCCCGCCAGCTGATCGGGCTCCCATGCGAATACCTTCTTGTTCGCGCGCAGGAACTTGACCAGGGCCTCCTCCTGCTCGGGCTCGAGGTTGGCGCCTATGGTGAAGGTGGCGTCAGTGGACCCATCCATGTTAACCAGCATCTGCTTGGTTTCTGCCTTGTCTTGGGTGAACAACTGCTTCTTCTTGGCCGGCGCAGCCCCCTTGGGCTCAGGGGCGTCCGAATCGGCAGGTTGCACCGCCGGCGCCGCCTTGAAGGCGAGCTTGAGCATTTGCAACGCATCCCCGGTGTCTCCGCACATGGTGAGGACGCCGCTGCTCCTGGGCATTTTCATGAGGTTGTATGCCGGGTGAGTCGCACCCATGAATCAGGCCAGCGCCGGGTAGCCGAGGATGGCGTTGTACGGGAGGCCGATGGGGGCGATGTCAAAGTCGATTAGCTCCGTGCAGAAGTTGTCGTAGGTGCCGAAGGTTACCAGGAGACGGATCTGCCCCAGGAAGCTGGAGCACCCTCCCCCGACGCACAAGAAGGGCCGGCTGGGCCGGAGCCGCTCCGGTGGTATGTGAAGGAGGCTGAAGGCTTCAATCGAGAGCACGCTGAGGCCCGAGCCGCCGTCGATGAGAGTCCTGGTGACAGCCACCTGGCATATGGTGGGGGTGCACAGCATCAGGAGCGCGCCCGAGCAGGCCGGGTTGGAGGGGTGGTCCCTCGAGCTGAAGGTCAGATCGGCCTTGGGCGCCGATCGACCTGAGGGAGCCCCCTGCGGCGTGGCGGTGGCACCGACCTGGCGGACGAATGGCTTGACGTGGCGGCCCGAAGGTGGCGCCTGCGAGCCGCCCAGGAGGGCCACAACGACCGGGGGTGCCGGCGCAGCGTGCCTGGCGAGGAAGAGGTTGCGCAGCTCTTCCCAAGGGGCCACGGAAGCCACCGGTGACTTGTCCGGCCACCGCACCTGTCGCAATGCCGGGGCCAAGGCTCAGAGCCCCCTGGCCCCCGCGCTAGCGCTAACGACCGGAGCGAACGGTGCGCCACTCATCACAGGGCGAGTTATGGTGTCAGCGGAGAGTGGGTCGGCGGAAGGAGAAGCTCCGGCGCACCCCTACCTGGCGCGCCAAATGTCGGATTCCGGGTTGCGGCAGACCCTCTAGATTCGAACCCTGGGGTGCGCGCGGAGATTTCGCCCTCTACCTACCTGCACCTCGCCGCCTCGCTATGATCTAAGCAATCAAAGGAACAACACAAGAGACACAGAGTTTATACTGGTTCAGGCCACCATTGTGGTGTAATACCCTACTCCAGTGTGTGGTGTGGTGGATTGCCTCTTGGGCTGATGATGAACAATACAAGGAAGAACAGCCTCGCGAGGGTCTGTTCTAGGCTGGTGTGATGAACTACTTGGGGAGTTTAGTCGCTCTCTGGATCTATACCTCTACCCTGGGAGTGGCTAGTCCTATTTATAGGCAGAGGCCCTGGGCCTCTTCCCAAATATTGAGCGGGAAGGACGCCAACAATTGGCCATTTTGAAGGGGAACATCTAGTACACTTATCCTGACTAAAGTTGGTCCTCGCCTGCAAAAAGGCTCTGGTGGTGACGCCGGCTTGGGCTCCACGATGACCTCCATCCTGCCGTTTTGCTGGTCTTGGTCTTGTTGCACCAAAATGGACGCATTTGCTTGATGCTCTCTCCTGCGCTTGCTCCCTTTGCACCAAAGAGGAAAGGGAGGACACTGCGCGGCCTGGCGCCCGCCTGGCGCCCTAGGTCATCATGGCTTGCATCATGGGCACCTCGTGAGGTACCCCGCCTTGATCTCTCCGCCTCCTCGCGAGCCAGCCTGACGAGGCCGCTCCTGAGGAAGCCTCCTGTCGTCCGCCCCGCGAGGCTTGTCCCCTCGCGAGGGTCTTGAGCTCGTGCTGATGAAGATGGGCCATGCTGGGCCGCCCCTTGAGCCACGCCGTAGGCCACAGGCAGGCAAGTCTGGGGACCCCCGTTCCCAGAACGCCGACAATGTCTTCTTGGTTAAAAAGAATTGCTTTTGCGGGAGGACGACCGACGTCCACCCTATAATGCGGAAAAATTCCATTAGCCTCTTTTATTATATATTTAAACTCACGTGCTAGAAAGATGGTAGCCGCTCGCTTAACAGAAGAATGCTTGATATTAGAAAACTCTAGAAAAATCCTTTGTATGCAAGGATACATGTGAACAAATTGTCTTTCATGTTCAACTACGAGCAAAGATATAGCGTCCGCAAGACTACTAATTTTATGGAGAATAGACCCACCCATAGTGGGTAAATCACCAACACAAGTAAAGAAATCTTGAATAACCCCTTTTCCAATAATATTACCACTACCAATGCGGAATTTTTTAGTGTGCAAAATGGTAGGTTCTTCATGAGGATTATCAAAAGCATCAAAGTCCCCCCCCCTCGTTAGTACTATCCTTTTCAATGATAACCTCCCCAGTTTCAGACATGTTGGCAACAAACCAAACTAACAAACGAACACACAAGAAGAAAGCGAAAAGAGACAAACAGAAGAGGGGCGAAGAAAAGGCAAAGGTTTTCGAAAATTGTTTTAGAAGTGGGGGAGAGGAAAACGAGAGGCGAATGGCGAATAGTGTAATGCAAGGGAGAAGAGTTTATGATGGGTACTTGGTATGGCTTGACTTGACGTAGATCTCCCCGGCAACGGCGCCAGAAATCCTTCTTGCTACCTCTTGAACTTGCGTTGGTTTTCCTTTGAAGAGGAAAGGGTGATGCAGCAAAGTAGTGTAAGTATTTCCCTCAGTTATGAGAACCAAGGTATCAACCCAGTAGGAGACGACGCACAAGTCACCGAATACCTGCAGAAACAATCAACAACTTGTAGCCAACATGATAAAGGGGTTATCAATCCCTTCATGGTCACTTGCAAAAGTGAGATCTGGCAGAGATAGATAAACGGTAAAGTGAATATTTTTGGTATTTTTGGTTTATAGATTGGAACATAAATATTGCAAAATAGTAGATCGAAAACTAGCAAGATGTAAACGAGGTTCAATATAATGGAAAAGAGACCTGGGGGCCATAGGTTTCACTAGTGGCTTCTCTCGAGATAGCAAATATTATGGTGGGTGAACAAATTACTGCCGAGCAATTGATAGAAGAGCGCATAGTTATGACAATATCTAAGGCGATGATCATGAACATAGGCATCACGTCCGTGTCAAGTAGACCGACTCCTGCCTGCATCTACTACTATTACTCCACATATCGACCGCTATCCAGCATGCATCTAGAGTATTAATTTCATAAAGAACGGAGTAATGCATTAAGCAAGATGACATGATGTAGAGGAATTAACTCAAGCAATATGATGAAAACCCCATCTTTTTATCCTAGATGGCAACAATACAATACGTGCCTTGCTGCCCCTACTGTCACTGGGAAAGGACACCGCAAGATTGAACCCAAAGCTAAGCACTTCTCCCATTGCAAGAAAGATCAATCTAGTAGGCCAAACTAAATCGATAATTAGAAGAGCTTGCAAAGATATCAAATCATGCATATAAGAATTCGGAGAAGAACCAAATAATATTCATAGATAAACTTGATCATAAATCCACAATTCACCGGATCTCGGCAAACACACTGCAAAAGAATATTACATCGAATAGATCTCCAAGAACATCAAGGAGAACGTGGTATTGAGAATCAAAGAGAGAGAAGAACCCATCTAGCTAATAACTATGGACCCAAAGGTCTGTGGTAAACTACTCACGCTTCATCAGAGAGGTAATGTTGTTGATGTAGAAGCCCTTCGTGATCGAATCCCCCTACGACAGGATGCCGGAAAACGTACCTAGATGGGATTTCACGGGTACAGAAGGTTGTGGCGGTGGAAAAGTGGTTTCGTGGCTCTCCCCGATGTTTTTAGGGTATAAGAGTATATATAGGCGAAGGAACTAGGTCAGGGGAGCCACGAGGGGCTCACGAGGATGCGGGGCGCGCCCTACCCCCTAGGCGCACCCTCCTGCCTCGTGGCTTCCTCGTTGCATCTCTGACTTCATCTCCAAGTCTTCTAGTTTGCTTTCGGTCCAATAAAGATCATTGCGAATGTTTCATTCTGTTTGGACTCCATTTGGTATTCCTTTTCTGCAAAACTCTAAAATAGGCAAAAAACAGAAACTGGCACTGGCCCCTCGGTTAATAGGTTAGTCCCAAAAATAATATAAAATAGCATATAAATGCCTATTAAACATCCAAAACAGATAATATAATAGCATGGAACAATCAAAAATTATAGATACGTTGGAGACGTATCACATGACCATAAAAGATATTTCTCATATAAATAGAACAACTATTATTCTCTAATTTAAATGAATAACCGTCTCGCATTAAACAAGATCAGATATAATGTTCATGCTCAATGCTAGCACCAAATAACGATTATTCAGGTCTAAAACTAATCCCGAAGGTAGATGTAGAGGTAGCGTGCCGACGGCGATCACATCGACCTTGGAACCATTTCCAACGCGCATCGTCACCTCGTCCTTAGCCAATCTTCATTTAATCCATAGCCCCTATTTCGAGTTGCAAATATGAGCAACAGAACTAGTATCAAATACCCAGGCGCTACTACGAGCATTAGTAAGGTACACATCAATAACATGTATATCAAATATACCTTTCACTTTGCCATCCTTCTTATCCGTCGAATACTTGGGGCAGTTCCGCTTCCAGTGACCAGTCCCTTTGCAGTAGAAGCACTCAGTTTCAGGCTTAGGTCCAGACTTGGGTTTCTTCCGGGAGTAGCAACTTGCTTGCTATTCTTCTTGAAGTTCCCCTTCTTCCCTTTGCCATTTTTCTTGAAACTAGTGGTCTTGTTAACCATAAACACTTGATGCTCCTTCTTGAATTCTACCTCCGCAGCCTTTAGCATTGCGAAGAGCTCAGGAATTGTCTTTTCCATCCCTTGCATAGTATAGTTCATCACGAAGCCTTTATAGCTTGGTGGCTGTGATTGAAGAACTTTGTCAATGACACTATCATCAGGAAGATTAACTCCCAGCTGAGTCAAGTGGTTATGGTACCCAGACATTCTGAGTATGTGTTCACTGACAGAACTATTCTCCTCCATCTTGTAGATATATAACTTGTTGGAGACTTCATATCTCTCAACTCGGGCATTTGTTTGAAATATTAACTTCAAGTCTTGGAACATCTCATAGGTTCCATGACGTTCAAAATGTCTTTGAAGTCCCGATTCTAAGCCATAAAGCATGGCACACTAAACTATCGAGTAGTCATCAGATCAAGCTTGCCATATGTTCATAACATCAGCATCTGCTCCTGCAGCAGGCCTTGCACCTAGCGGTGCTTCAAGGAAATAATTCTTCTATGCAGCAATGAGGATAATCCTCAAGTTACGGACCCAGTCTATGTAGTTGCTACCATCTTCTTTCAACTTAGCTTTCTCTAGGAGCGCATTAAAATTCAAGGGAACAGTAGCACGGGTCATTGATCTACAACAACATAGATATGCAAAAAACTATCAGGACTAAGTTCATGATAAATTAAAGTTCAATTAATCATATTACTAAAGAAATCCCACTTAGATAGACATCCCCCTAGTCATCTAAATGATCACGTGATCCATATCAACTAAACCATGTCCGATCATCACGTGAGATGGAGTAGTTTTCAATGGTGAATATCTCTATGTTGATCATATCTACTATATGATTCATGTTCGACCTTTCGGTCTCAGTGCTCCGAGGCCATATCTGCATATTCTAGGCTCGTCAAGTTTAACCCAAGTATTCTGCACGTGCAAAACTGGCTTGCACCCGTTGTATGTGAACTTAGAGCTTATCACACTCGATCATCACGTGGTGTCTCGGCACGATGAACTATAGCAATGGTGCATACTCAGGGAGAACACTTATACCTTGAAATTTAGTGAGGGATCATCTTATAATGGTACCGCTGTACTAAGAAAAACAAGATGCATAAAAGATAAACATCACATGCAATCAAAATATGTGACATGATATGGCCATCATCATCTTGTGCCTTTGATCTCTGATACATCTCGAACGTATCTATAATTTTTGATTGCTCCATGCTACTTTATCTACTGTTTTGGACTATATTGGGCTTTAGTTTCCACTTTTATATTACTTTTTGGACTAACCTATTAACCGGAGGCCCAGCCCAAAATTGCTATTTTTTTTGCCTTCTTTAGTATTTCGAAGAAACAGAATATCAAACGGAGTCCAAACGGAATGAAACCTTCAGGATCGTGATTTTCCAACCGAACGTGACCCAGGAGACTTGGACCCTACTCCAAGCAGTGCTCGAGGAGGTCACGAGGGTGGAGGGCGCGCCCCCTGGGCGCGCCCCCTACCTCGTGGGCCCCTCGGAGCTCCACCGACGTACTCCTTCCTCCTATATATACCTACGTATCCCCGAACGATCAGAACAGGAGCCAACAAACCTAATTCCACCGCCGCAACCTTCTGTATCCATGAGATCCCATCTTGGGGCCTGTTCCAGAGCTCCGCCGGAGGGGGCATCCACCATGGAGGGCTTCTACATCATCACCATAGCCCCTCCGATGAAGTGTGAGTAGTTTACTTCAGACCTTCGGGTCCATAGCTAGTAGCTAGATGGCTTCTTCTCTCTTTTTGGATCTCAATACAATGTTCTCCCCCTCTTTCGTGGAGATCTATTCGATGTAATCTTCTTTTTGCGGTGTGTTTGTTGAGACCGATGAATTGTGGGTTTATGATCCAGTATTATCTATGGAAAATATTTGATTCTTCTCTGAATTCTTTTATGTATGATTGAGTTATCTTTGCAAGTCTCTTCGAATTATCTTTTTGGTTTGGCCAACTAGATTGGTAGTTCTTGCAATGGGAGAAGTGCTTAGCTTTGGGTTCAATCTTGCGGTGTCCTTACTCAGTGACAGAAAGAGTTGCAAGGCACGTATTGTATTGTTGCCATCGAGGATAACAAGATGGGTTTTTTATCATATTGCATGAATTTATCCCTCTACATCATGTCATCTTGCTTACGGCGTTACTCTGTTTTTACTTAATACTCTAGATGCATGCTGGATAGCGGTCGATGAGTGGAGTAATAGTAGTAGATGCAGAATCGTTTCGATCTACTTGTTTTGGACGTGATGCCTATATACATGATCATTGCCTAGATATACTCATAACTATGCTCAATTCTGTCAATTGCTCAACAGTAATTTGTTCACCCACCGTAGAATACTTATGCTCTTGAGAGAAGCCACTAGTGAAACCTATGGCCCCCGGGTCTATTCTCATCATATCAATCTATATCACTTTATTTACTTGCTTTGTTTTTACTTTGCCTTTACTTTTTACTTTGCATCTATCTATCAAAAATACCAAAAATATTATCTCTATCAGATCTCACTCTCGTAAGTGACCGTGAAGGGATTGACAACCCCTAAGCGTTGGTTGCGAGTTGCTATCGTTTTGTGTAGGTACGAGGGACTTGTGCGTGGTCTCCTACTGGATTGATACCTTGGTTCTCAAAAACTGAGGGAAATACTTACGCTACTTTACTGCATCATCCTCTCCTCTTCGGGGAAATCCAACGCAGTGCTCAAGAGGTAGCAAGAAGAATTTCTGGCGCCGTTGCCGGGGAGGCTCACGCAAGCAAGTCAACCATACCAAGTACCCATCGCAATCCCTATCTCTCGCATTACATTATTTGCCATTTGCCTCTCGTTTTCCTCTCCCCCACTTCACCCTTGCCGTTTTATTTGCCCTCTCTTTCCCAATCTCCTCCTCTCTTTCCCGTTTGCCTTTTTCCCTTTGCCTTTCTGTTTGCTTGTGTGTTGGATTACTTGTTGCCATGGCACAAGATAATACCAAATTGTGTGATTTCTCGAATACCAATAATAATGATTTCCTTAGTACTCCGATTGCTCCTCTTAATAATGATGAGTCTTGTGAAATCAATACCGCTTTGTTGAATCTTGTTATGAAAGATCAATTCGCCGGCCTTCCTAGTGAAGATGCCGCTACTCATCTAAACAATTTTGTTGATTTGTGTGATATGCAAAAGAAGAAAGATACGGATAACAATATTGTCAAATTGAAGTTATTTCCGTTTTCACTTAGAGATCGTGCTAAAGTTTGGTTTTCATCTTTGCCTAAAAATAGTATTGATTCTTGGAACAAGTGCAAAGATGCTTTTATCTCTAAGTATTTTCCTCCCGCTAAGATTATCACTCTTAGGAACGATATCATGAATTTTAAACAACTTGATCATGAGCATGTTGCCCAATCTTGGGAAAGAATGAAATTAATGCTTCGCAATTGCCCTACTCATGGTTTGAATTTATGGATGATCATACAAAATTTTTATGCCGGATTGAATTTTGCTTCTAGAAATCTTTTAGATTCGGCCGCGGGAGGCACTTTTATGGAAATTACGTTAGGGGATGCTACCAAATTGCTTGATAATATTATGGCTAATTATTCTCAATGGCACACCGAAAGATCTTCTAGTAAAAAGTGCATGCTATAGAAGAAATCAATGTTTTGAGTGAAAAGATGGATGAACTTATGAAGATGTTTGCTCCTAAAAATACTCCTCTTGATCCCAATGATATGCCTTTATCTACTTTGCTTGAGAATAATAATGAATCTATGGATGTGAATTTTGTTGGTAGGAATAGTTTTGGAAACAACGCTTATAGAGGGAATTTTAATCCTAGGCCTTATCCTAGTAATCCTTCTAATAATTATGGAAATTCCTACAATAACTCTTATGGAAATTTTAATAAGATGCCCTCTGAATTTGAGAGTAGTGTTAAAGAGTTTATGAATTCACAAAAGAATTTTAATGCTTTGCTTGAAGAGAAATTGCTTAAAGTTGATGATTTGGCTAGGAACGTTGATAGAATTTCTCTTGAAATTGATTCTTTAAAGCTTAGATCTATTCCTCCTAAGCATGATATCAATGAGTCTCTCAAAGCCATGAGAATTTCCATTGATGAGTGCAAGGAAAGAACCGCTAGGATGCGTGCTTCCAAAGATGCCTTTATTAAAGCGTGTTCTTCCAATCCCTATGAAAATCAAGATGAAGATCTAAAAGTTATTGATGTGTCCCCCATTAAATCTTTGTTTTGCAATATGAATCTTGATGAATCTGAAGATTATCTTCCTTTACCTAGAAGGCGTTCTAAGAATTCGGAGTTTCTAGATCTTGATGATGAAATTGATGAAAGTGGGATTGAAATAAATAAAAACCGTGATGTTGCTAAACCCACTATTTTGGATCTCAAGGAATTTAATTATGAAAATTGCTCTTTGATTGGTTGTATTTCCTTGTTGCAATCCGTGCTAGATTCTCCTCATGCTTATAGTCAAAATAAGGCCTTTACCGAACACATTGTTGATGCCTTGATGCAATCTTATGAAGAAAAACTTGAGTTGAAAGTTTCTATCCCTAGAAAACTCTATGATGAGTGGGAACCTACTATTAAAATTAAAATTAAAGATTTTGAGTTTCATGCTTTGTGTGATTTGGGTGCTAGTGTCTCTACTATCCCCAAAACTTTATGTGATTTGCTAGATTTCCGTGATTTTGATGATTGCTCTCTAAACTTGCATCTTGCGGATTCCACTATTAAAAAACCTATGGGAAGAATTAATGATGTTCTTATTGTTGCAAATAGGAATTATGTGCCCGTAGATTTTATCGTTCTTGATATAGATTGCAATCCTTCATGTCCTATTATTCTTGGTAGACCTTTCCTTAGAACGATTGGTGCAATTATTGATATGAAGGAAGGGAATATTAGATTCCAATTTCCCTTAAAGAAGGGTATGGAACACTTCCCTAGAAAGAAAATAAAATTACCATATGAATCTATCATGAGAGCCACTTATGGATTGCCTACCAAAGATGGCAATACCTAGATCTATCCTTGCTTTTATGCCTAGCTAGGGGCGTTAAACGATAGCGCTTGTTGGGAGGCAACCCAATTTTATTTTGTGTTTTTTGTTTTTGCTTCTGTTTAGGAATAAATAATCCATCTACCTTCTGTTTGGATGTGGTTTTATGTTTTAATTAGTGTTTGTGCCAAGTAGGACCTATAGGATAACCTACGATGATAGTTGATTTGATTCTGCTGAAAAACAGAAACTTTGCACGCACGAATTTAGTTATGATAAATCACAGGAACGTGCTTTTGCGTTGATTCTTTTTGCTGCTGATCAATAAACAAATTTTCCAGGACTTCCTATTTTGGTAGAATTTTTAGAGTTCCAGAAGTTTGCGTTAGTTACAGATTGCTACAGACTGTTCTGTTTTTGACAGATTCTGTTTTTCGTGTGTTGTTTGCTTATTTTGATGAATCTATGGCTAGTAAATTAGTTTATAAACCATAGAGAAGTTGGAATACAGTAGGTTTAACACCAATATAAATAAAGAATGAGTTCATTACAGTACCTTGAAGTAGTCTTTTGTTTTCTTTCTCTAACGGAGCTCACGAGATTTCTGTTGAGTTTTGTGTTGTGAAGTTTTCAAGTTTTGGGTGAATTCTTTTGATGGATTATGGAACAAGGAGTGGCAAGAGCCTAAGCTTGGGGATGCCCATGGCACCCCCAAGATAATCCAAGGACACCAAAAAGTCAAAGCTTGGGGATGCCCCGGAAGGCATCCCCTCTTTCGTCCACTTCCATCGGTAATTTACTTGGAGCTATATTTTTATTCACCAACATGATATGTGTTTTGCTTGGAGCGTCTTGTATTATTTGTGTCTTTGCTTGTTAGTCTACCACAATCATCCTTGCTGTACACACCTTTTGAGAGAGCCATACATGAATTGGAATTTGTTAGAATACTCTATGTGCTTCACTTATATCTTTTGAGCTTGATAGTTTTGCTCATAGTGCTTCACTTATATCTTTTGAGCGTGATAATTTTTGCTCTAGTACTTCACTTAGATCTTTTAGAGCACGGTGGTGGATTTGTTTAAAAGAAACTATTGATCTCTCATGCTTCACTTAGATTATTTTGAGAGTCTTTAATAGCATGGTAATTTGCTTAATGTTAATAAACTTGGTGTTCAAGATATGTGAAACTTTCTTTTGAGTGAATTGAATACTAAGATAAGTTTGATGCTTGATAATTGTTTTGAGATATGGAGGTGATAATATCAAAGTCGTGCTAGTTGGGTGATTATGAATTTGAGAAATACTTGTGTTGAAGTTTGCAAGTCCCGTAGCATGCACGTATGGTTAAAGTTGTGTAACAAATTTGAAACATGAAGTGTACCTGGCTTGTGCATCCTTATGAGTGGCGGTCGGGGACGAGCGATGGTCTTTTCCTACCAATCTATCCCCCTAGGAGCATGCGCGTAGTACTTGAATTTTTGATGACTTCTAAATTTTTGCAATAAGTATATGAGTTCTTTTGACTAATGTTGAGTCCATGGATTATACGCACTCTCACCTTTCCACCTTTGCTAGCCTCTTCGGTACCGTGCATTGCCCTTTCTCACCTTGAGAGTTGGCGCAAACTTCGCCGGTGCATCCAAACCCCGTGATACGATACGCTCTATCACACATAAACCTCCTTATATCTTCCTCAAAACATCCACCATACCTACCTATCATGACATTTCCATAGCCATTCCGAGATATATTGCCATGCAACTTCCACCATCATCATCATGACATACATTACTTTTGTCATATTGCCATTGCATGATCTTGTAGTTGACATCGTATTTGTGGCAAAGCCACCATGCATTATTTTCCATACATGTCACTCTTGATTCATTACACCATCCCGGTACACCGCCGGAGGCATTCATATAGAGTCATATCTTGTTCTAAGTTTCGAGTTGTAATCCTTGTGTTGTAATCAATAGAAGTGTGATAATCATTATTATTAGAGCATTGCCCAAAAAAAGAGAAAGCCCAAAAAAAAGAATGGCCCAAATAAAATAAAATAAAATAAAGGGCAATGCCACTATCTCTTTTTCCACACTTGTGCTTCAAAGTAGCACCTTGTTCTTCATGTAGTGAGTCTCATATATTGTGCTTCAAAGTAGCACCTTGTTCCTCATGTAGTGAGTCTCATAAGTTGTCCTTTTTATACTACTGGTAACTTTTCATTATAGAACTTGGCTTGTATATTCCTACGATGGGCTTTCTCAAATGCCCTAGGTCTTTGTGAGCAAGCAAGTTGGATGCACACCCACTAGTTTTCTTTTGTTGAGCATTCATAGCTCTAGTGCATCCGTTGCATGGAAATCCCTACTCCTCATGTTGACATCAATTGATGGGCATCTCCATAGTCCATTGATTAGCCTCGTCAATGTGAGACTTTCTCCTTTTTGTCTTCTCCACACAATCCCCATCATCATATTCTATTCCACTCATAGTGCTATATCCATGGCTCACGCTCATGTATTGCGTGAAGGTTGAAAAGTTTGAGATTATTTAAGTATGAAACAATTGCTTGGCTTGTCATCGGGGGTATAGAAGTTGGGAACATCTTTGTGTGACGAAAATGAAGCATAGCCTAACTATATGATTTTGTAGGGATGAACTTTCTTTTGCCATGTTATTTTGAGAAGACATAATTGCTTTGATTAGTATGCTTGAAGTATTATTATTTTTGTGTCAATATGAACTTTTGTCTTGAATCTTTCGGATCTGAATATTCATATCACAATTAAGAAGATTTACATTGAAATTATGCCAAAGTATCACTCCGCATCAAAAATTCTTTTTTTTATCATTTACATACTCGAGGACGAGCAGGAATTAAGCTTGGGGATGCCTGATACGTCTCCAACGTATCTATAATTTTTGATTGCTCCATGCTACTTTATCTACTGTTTTGGACTATATTGGGCTTTATTTTCCACTTTTATATTACTTTTGGGACTAACCTATTAACCGGAGGCCCAGCCCAGAATTGCTGTTTTTTGCCTTTTTCAGTATTTCGAAGAAACAGAATATCAAACGGAGTCCAAACGGAATGAAACCTTCGGGATCGTGATTTTCCAACCTAACGTGACCCAGGAGACTTGGACCCTACTCCAAGCAGTGCCCGAGGAGGTCACGAGGGTCGAGGGCGCGCCCCCCTGGGCGCGCCCCCTACCTTGTGGGCCCCTTGGAGCTCCATCGACGTACTCCTTCCTCCTATATATACCTATGTATCCCCGAACAATCAGAACAGGAGCCTAAAAACCTAATTCCACCACCGCAACCTTCTGTATCCACGAGATCCCATCTTGGGGCCTGTTCCGGAGCTCCGCCGGAGGGGGCATCCACCATGGAGGGCTTCTACATCATCACCATAGCCCCTCCGATGAAGTGTGAGTAGTTTACTTCAGACCTTCGGGTCCATAGCTAGTAGCTAGATGGCTTCTTCTCTCTTTTTGGATCTCAATACAATGTTCTCCCCCTCTCTCGTGGAGATCTATTCGATGTAATCTTCTTTTTGCGGTGTGTTTGTTGAGACCGATGAATTGTGGGTTTATGATCCAGTATTATCTATGGAAAATATTTGATTCTTCTCTGAATTCTTTTATGTATGATTGAGTTATCTTTGCAAGTCTCTTCGAATTATCTTTTTGGTTTGGCCAACTAGATTGGTAGTTCTTGCAATGGGAGAAGTGCTTAGCTTTGGGTTCAATCTTGCGGTGTCCTTACTCAGTGACAGAAAGAGTTGCAAGGCACGTATTGTATTGTTGCCATCGAGGATAACAAGATGGGGTTTTTATCATATTGCATGAATTTATCCCTCTACATCATGTCATCTTGCTTACGGTGTTACTCTGTTTTTACTTAATACTCTAGATGCATGCTGGATAGCGGTCGATGAGTGGAGTAATAGTAGTAGATGCAGAATCGTGATGCCTATATACATGATCATCGCCTAGATATACTCATAACTATGCTCAATTCTGTCAATTGCTCAACAGTAATTTGTTCACCCACCGTAGAATACTTATGCTCTTGAGAGAAGCCACTAGTGAAACCTATGGCCTTCGGGTCTATTCTCATCATATCAATCTATATCACTTTATTTACTTGCTTTGTTTTTACTTTGCCTTTACTTTTTACTTTGCATCTATCTATCAAAAATACCAAAAATATTATCTCTATCAGATCTCACTCTCGTAAGAGACCTTGAAGGGATTGACAACCCCTAAGCGTTGGTTGCTAGTTGCTATCGTTTTGTGTAGGTACGAGGGACTTGTGCATGGTCTCCTACTGGATTGATACCTTGGTTCTAAAAAACTGAGGGAAATACTTACGGTACTTTACTGCATCATCCTCTCCTCTCTGGGGAAATCCAATGTAGTGCTCAAGAGGTAGCAATCTCCATCTCCAAAGCACCGTCATGATCTCCATTGTCACCGGCTTGACACCTTGATCACCATCGTAGCATCGTTGTCATCTCGCCAACTATTGCTTCTCTGACTATCTCTACCGCTTAGTCATAAAGTAAAACAATTACATGGTAATTGTATTTCATACAATAAAGCGACAACCATTAGGCTCCTGCCAGATGTTGATAACTTCTACAAAACATGATCATCTCATACAATAACTTATATCATATCATGTCTTGACCATATCACATCACAACATGCCCTGCAAAAACAAGTTAGACGTCCTCTATTTTGTTGTTGCAAGTTTGATGTGGGTGCTACGGGCTTCTAGCAAGAACCGTTCTTGCCTACGCATCAAAACCACACCGATTTTTCGTCAAGTGTGCTGTTTTAACCTTCAACAAGGACTGGCCATAGTCAAACTCGATTCAACTGAAGTTGGAGAAACAGACACCCGCCAGCCACCTGTGTGCAAAGCACGTCAGTAGAACTGCTCTCATGAACGTGGTCATGTAATGTTGGTTCATGCCATTTCACCCAACAATACCGCCGAATCAAAGTAAGACGTTGGTGGTAAGCAGTATGACTATTATTGCCCACAACTCTTTGTGTTCTACTCGTGCATATCATCTACGCATAGACCTGGCTCGGATGCCACTGTTGGGAACCTAGCATGCAATTTCAAAAAAATTCCTACGCTCATGCAAGATCTATCTAGGAGATGCATATCAACGAGAGGGGGGGAGTGTGTCCACGTACCCTCATAGACCAAAAGCGGAAGCGTTAGGTTAACGCGGTTGATGTAGTCGAATGTCTTCACGATCCAACCTATCTAGTACTGAACGTATGGCACCTCCGAGTTCAGCACACGTTCAGCTCGATGGCATCCCTCAAACTCTTGATCCAGCTGAGGGCCGAGGGAGAGTTTCGTCAACACGACGACGTGGTGACGGTGATGGTGATGTGATCCACGCAGGGCTTCGCCTAAGCACTACGATGCTATGACCGGAGGTGTAAAATGTGGAGGGGGGCACCGCACACGGCTAAGAGAACAATTAATGTGCCTTTGGGGTGCCCCCTGCCCCCGTATATAAAGGAGGGGAGGAGGAGGCCGGCAGCCAGGAGGGGCGCACCATGGGGGGGACTCCTACTAGGACTCCACTCCTAGTAGGATTCGCCCCCCTTTTTCCTTTCTTCCACCAGAGGGGAAAGGAAGGAGAGGGAGAGGGAAAGGGGGGGGGGGCGCCACCCCCTCCCTTAGTCCAATTCGGACTGCCATGGGGGGGCACCCCTTGCGGACCTCCTCTCTCTCTCCACTAAGGCCCATGTAGGCCCAATACTTCCCAGGGGAGGGGGGGGGGTTCTGGTCACCCCTCGGTACTCCGGTAAAATACCCGAACCACTCGAAACCATTCCGATGTCTGAATACTACCTTCCAATATATGAATCTTTACCTCTAGACCATTTCGAGACTCCTCGTCATGTCCGTGGTCTCATCCGGGACTCCGAACAAAACTTCGGTCACCAAAACACATAACTCATAATACAAATCATCATCGAACATTAAGCATGCGGGCCCTATGGATTCGAGAACTATGTAGACATGATCAAGACACATCTCCGATCAATAACCAATAGCAGAACCTGGATGCTCATATTGGTTCCTACATATTCTATGAAGATCTTTGTCGGTCAAACCGCATAACAACATACGTTGTTCCCTTTGTCATCGGTATGTTCGGTCGTCGGTATCCTCATACCTAGCTCAATCTCATTACCGACAAGTGTCTTTACTCGTTCCGTAATGCATCATACCGTAACTAACTCATTAGTCACATTGCTTGCAAGGCTTATAGTGATGAGCATTACCGAGAGGGCCCAGAGATACCTCTCCGATACACGGAGTGACAAATCCTAATATCAATCTATGCCAACCCAACAAAGACCTTGGGAGACACCTGTAGAGAATATTTATAATCACCCAGTTACGTTGTAACATTTGATAGCATACAAGGTGTTCCTCCGGTATTCACGAGTTGCATAATTTCATAGTCAGAGGAACATGTATAAGTCATGAAGATAGCAATAGCAATAAAACTTAACGATCATTATGCTAAGCTAACGGATGGGTCATGTCCATCACATCATTCTCTAATGATGTGATCCCGTTCATCAAATGACAACACATGTCTATGGCCAGAAAATAACCATCTTTGATTAACGAGCTAGTCAAGAAGAGGCATACTAGGGACACTCTGTTTTGTCTATGTATTCACACATGTACTAAGTTTACGGTTAATACAATTCTAGCATGAATAATAAACATTTATCATGATATAAGGAAATACAAATAACAACTTCATTATTGCCCCTAGGGCATATTTCGTTTACTCAGCATATGACTTTGACTAGGAGTGAGGTTAAAGTCAGGTAGTGGAGTGTTGGGATGTTTGTGCCATATGTCAATAAAATCGAGGATCTTTTTTGGATCCAGCATAAGGGGCACAAAGCTGCCTTTGACTCTTGCAGCCCTTTCTAGTCTATCCTGGTGATTTTAGTTAGCTCTTCATCATCGGCTTCATCATCGGCGTCAGACGAAACATGGAATGCCACTTGCTTCTTGTGAGGACTTGGCTTTTTTCCTCGTCCATCAGCGGTCTTGACCTTCAGCAACGTTGGTCCACTTGAAGATTTTGGTGGAGTTGAGGAAGATGTAGAAGCCCCTGAGGCAATAGAAAAGCATGCAGTCCGTTGAAATGTTGCAAGATGCAAAGGTGTTGAGGACTTTGTGGTAGCAGCTGAAGATTTTGATGAAACTGGGGGGATTGGCACAACCCTTGAAGAATTTGCTTGAGGGATTTTCCCTGAGGGGCTTGACATTGAAGAACTTGGCCATGAGGGCATTGATCTTGAAGATTTCTTCACAGTAGACTTCTTCAGCATGGCCTTCTTTGGCACAGTTGTGCTAGCAAAGGCCTCAGCAATAGCAGCAGCTTGAGAATCCTCATTGAATTTCTTCACTGCTTCTTTAGCAACTTTAGCAAGTTTGGCTTGGCGCTTGGCCCATTCTTTTGGAAAGTCCTCACCATGTTTGATGCTGGTGGGATCAGCTCATTGGCCAGAATCCAAAAGGAGGTCTTGGACATGGAGGATTCACAGCGAATTTCTTCATGTACTTGGGAGTAACATAGCAATATTCCCTCCATTCCTTAGTCCATCTCCTCTCAATTCTTTGGATGCACACTTTGCGCTAATTCTTGTTTTCTTTCCCATGAGTAGCTTCATCTCGTGTGCAATATTCATCATATATGTCTTCAGGGATTTGAAAGGAAGTGTTTGTTTTTGGCCTCTTGCCTCCCTTCTGAGGTCTCTTCCCATTTTCCATTTTCCTCACTTGAGGACTTTGAACTTTGGATGTTTCTAAGGAAGTATACAAATTATCTTCAAGGAATGCTACAAATGAGTTAAGTTGATGAGAACCTAGTGATTGAGCAGCGGATATTTTGTACCTGTGAACAGAGTATAGGTGCGAAGAATTTGGAGAGGTCATATTGATAACCCGCAAGTATATGGGATCAATTGTATCCTCTTTTGACAAGTAAGAGTGTCGAACCCAACGAGGAGCTAAAGGTAGAACAAATATTCTCTCAAGTCCTATCTGCCACTGATACGACTCTATGCATGCTTAGTGTTCGCTTTACCTAGAACAAGTATGAAACTAGAAGGACTTTGTAGGTGTTGTTGGATAGGTTTGCAAGATAATAAAGAGCACGTAAATAAAAGCTAGGGGCTGTTTAGATAAAGAAGCAATAAAGTAAATATAGCGAGTGTGGAAAATTGGTGGTAGGAGTTGTGAAATTGCCCCTAAGCAATTGACTACATTACTAGACCGGTAATCACTATTGCAATTCTATTTGAGGGAGAGGCATAGGCTAACATACTTTCTCTTCTTCGATCATATGCACTTATGATTGGAACTCTAGCAAGCATCCGCAAATACTAAAGATCATTAAGGTAAAACCCAACCATAGCATTAAAGTATCAAGTCCCCTTTATCCCATACGCAAGCAACCTACTTACTCGGGTCTGTGCTTCTGTCACTCACGCAACCCACCATAAGCAAATCATGAACATATTGCAAACCCTACAGCGGGAATCCCTCACGCTTGCGCAACACGAAGGGCACAAAAGGACAGCACCAATAATAAAACATGCAAATCAAACCAATCATAGCAATTCATCAATCACCAATAGGACAACGAAAATCTACTCAAACATCATAGGATGGCAACACATCATTGGATAATAATATGAAGCATAAAGAACCATGTTCAAGTAGAGGGTACAACGGGTTGCGGGAGAGTGGACCGCTGAATATAGATGGGGGAAGGTGATGGAGATGTTGGTGAAGATGGCGGAGGTGTTGGTGAAGATGACGGTGATGATGATGGCCCCCGGCAACGTTCCGGCGCCACCGGAAGCAACGGGGAGAGGGCCCCCCTTCTTCTTGTTCTTCTTCTTCTTCTTCTTCTTCTTCTTCTTCTTCTTCTTCTTCCTTGACCTCCTCCCTAGATGGGAGAAGGGTTTCCCCTCTGGTCCTTGGCTCCCATAGCGTGGGAGGGGCGAGAGCCCCTTCGAGATTGGATCTATCTCTTTGTCTCTCTCTATTTCCGCGTTCCCTGATTCTGCCCGTTCACCATTTCTTTTATATCCGGAGATCCGTAACTCCGATTGGGGTGAATATTTCGCCCAGATCTTTCTCATAAAATCAGCTTTCTTGCGGCAAAATAAGAATGTCAACCGCCTTACGGGGGGCCCAGGAGGGTCCAGGGCGCGCCTGCCTCCCTGGGGCGCGCCCCCTGTGTCGTGGCCCCCTCGGGCACCGTCTCGCGTTGATTTTACTTCCCAAAAATCACAAATATTCCAAAATAATTCTTCGTCCATTTTTATCCCGTTTGGACTCCGTTTGATATGGGTTTTCTGTGAAACATAAAACATGCAACAAACAGGAACTGGCACTGGGCACTGGATCAATATGTTAGTCCCAAAAATAGTATAAAAAGTTGCCAAAAGTATATGAAAGTAGAATAATATTGGCATGGAACAATCAAAAATTATAGACACAACAGAGACATATCAGCATCCCCAAGCTTAATTCCTACTCGTCCTCGAGTAGGTAAATGATAAAAAAGATAATTTTTGATGTGGAATGCTACCTAGCATAATCTTGATCATATGTCTAATCATGGCATGAATATTAAGACACGAGTGATTCAAAGCAATAGTCTATCATTTGACACAAAAACAATAATACTTCAAGCATACTAATAAAGCAACTATGTCTTATCAAAATAACATAGCCAAAGAAAGCTTATCCCTACAAAATCATATAGTTTGGCCATGCTTCATTTTCGTCACACAAAATGCTCCCATCATGCACAACCCCGGTTTCAGCCAAGCAATAGGTTCATACTTTTTAACGCGCTTCAGCTTTTTCAACCTTCACGCAATACACGAGCGCAAGCCATGGACATAGCACTATGGGTGGAGTAGAGTATGATGATGGAGGTTGTGTGGAGAGGAAAAAAAGGGAGAAAGTCTCACATCGACGCGGATAATCAACGGGCTATGGAGATGCCCATCAATTGATGTCAATGTGAGGAGTAGGGATTGCCATGCCACGGATGCACTAAGAGCTATAAGTGTATGAAAGCTCAAACTGGAAACTAACTGGGTGTGCATCCAACTTGTTTGCTCATGAAGACCTCGGGCGTTTGAGGAAGCCCATCATTGGAATATACAGGCCAAGTTCCATGAAAGTGATAACTCAAGAGACTCTCTATATGAAGAACATGGTGCTACTCTGAAGCACAAGTGTGGTAAAAGGATAGTAACATTGCCCCTTATCTCTTTTTCTCACATTTTTTTATTTTCTCTTTTTTTTGAATAGGCTTCTTTGGCCTCTTTTTTTATTTAGGCTTCGTTGGCCTCTCTCTTTTTTATTAAGTTCGGAGTCTCATCCCGACTTGTGGGGGAATCATAGTCTCCATCATCCTTTCCTCACTGGGGCAATGCTCTAATAATGATGATCATCATACTTTTATTTACTTACGACTTAATATTACAACTCGATACTAGAACAAAGATATGACTCTATATGAATGACTTCGGTGGTGTACCGGGATGTGCAATGATCTAGCGTAGCAATGACATCAAAAAAATGGACAAGCCATGAAAACATCATGCTAGCTATCTTAGGATCATGCAAAGCAATATGACAATAAATTCTCAAGTCATGTATATGATGATGATGGAAGTTGCATGGCAATATATCTCGAAATGGCTATGGAAATGCCATGATAGGTAGGTATGGTGGCTGTTTTGAGGAAGATATAATGAGGCTTATGTGTGATAGAGCATATCGTATCACGAGGTTTGGATGCACCGGTGAAGTTTGCACCAATTCTCGAGGTGAGAATGGGCAATGCACGATACCGTAGAGGCTAGCAAATTGCGGAAAGGTAAGAGTGCATATAATCCATGGACTCACATTAGTCATAAAGAACTCATATACTTATTGCAAAAGTCTACTTGCCCTCGAAGCAAAGTACTACTACGCATGCCCCTAGGGGGATAGATTGGTTGGAAAAGACCACCGCTCGTCCCGTCCGCCACTCATAAGGAAAGCAATCAAAGAACACCTCATGCTCCAACTTGGTTACATAACAGTTCACCATACGTGCATGCTACGGGACTTGCAAACCTCAACACAAGTATTTCTCAATTTCACAATTACTCAACTGGCACGACTCTAATATCACCACCTTTATATCACAAAACTATTGCAAGGAATCAAACATATCATATTCAGTGATCTGCAAGTTTTATGTAGGATTTTATGACTAACCATGTGAATTACCAATTCCTATCATCTCTCTAAATAGATATAAGTGAAGAAAGAGAGTTTAATTCTTTCTACAAAAGATATTCCCACTCTCTAACAAATATAAGTGAAGCAAAAGAGAATTCTACAAATGGCGGTTTTCTATGTGAAGAGAAACAGACAATCCAAACTTCAAATGATATAAGTGAAGCATATGAAGCATTCTATAAAGCCATACTCAAAAGATTTAAGTGAGGTGCAATGAGAATTCTATAAATCAACCAAGGACTATCTCATACCATCATGGTGCATAAAAAAGTGAAAACTAAATGCAAAAGACGCTCCAAGACTTGCACATATCGCATGAATGAAACGAATACGAAAACATACCGATACTTGTTGAAGAAAGAGGGGATGCCTTCCGGGGCATCCCCAAGCTTGGACGCTTGAGTCTCCTTGAATATTTACTTGGGGTGCCTTGGGCATCCCCCAACTTGAGCTCTTGCCTCTCTTCCTTTTCCTCATATCGAGACCTCCTCGATCAAACACTTCATCCACACAAAACTTCAACAGAAAATTCGGTAAGATCCGTTAGTATAATAAAGCAAATCACTACTCTAAGTACTGTTGCAAACCAATTCATATTTTGTTTTTGCATTGTGTCTACCGTAATATAACTTTTTCATGGCTTAATCCACTGATAGGAATTGATAGTTTCATCAAAAAAAGTAAACTATGCATCAAAAACAGAATCTGTCAAAAACATATCAGTCTGTAGTAATCTGAACATTCACCATACTTCTGTTATCCCAAAAATTCTACCAAAATCATGAAAAATATAAAATTTGTACGGCAAGAAATTGCAAATATACTTAGAATCATTTGACGTTCCAGTAAAAAATGTAAAATCAGGCACTACAGCCAAAGTTTCTGTCCTGCACCATACAAACCAACAAGCATTGTAAACATCCGAAAGGCAAACCTTAGCACATTATTTTTGTAATACAATGGCATTGTACAAGGGGATAATTATTGTTTAAAATTTTCTGTAATTAAGATTCACAAAGTTTCCGTGAGCATGAACAAAGTTCAAGGAGCTCTCCCACTTCAACAATGCTTGTCTTTCTCACTTTCACTTTCCTTTTTGAAAAGTTTTGGGTTCCCCTCTTTATTTTTTTGTTTTTGAACTATATCAAAACACTCAATAGAAATAAATGACTCTCTAAAACTTCCAGGTTGTCTCCCTGGTAGCGCTTTCTTTAAAGCCATTAAGCTAGGGATAGAGTGCTCAAGTAATGAATCCACCTGGATCCCAAGGTATATCAAAGCCAATTTTAATTAACAATGATTTGTGATTTAGTAGTGAGCACAAAGTAACATAACAAAGTCTAACTCTCTTCCTATGCATCGGCATGTCAGAAAAGAACAATTCATGCACACATAGTAAAGGCCAATGCATAGTATAAGCAATTTCTTGCAATTTTATCATATTGGAAACATAGAGAGGTGGATATATAGTTCCTCTCTCATAATAATTGCAAGTAGGATCAGCAAGCACATGCATATTACATTCATCAAAATCATCATGTGCAATGGTAAAAGGCAACCCATCAATATAATCCTTACTAAGCACAAACTTGTCCGATATAGTGTAGTTTGGAGAATTCAAAAAGATAATAGGACTACCATGCGTGGGTGCAATAGCAACAATTTCATGTTTAACATAAGGAACTATATCAAGTTCATCTCCATAAGCATAATTCATATTGGCATCTTGGCCACAAGCATAGCAAGCATCATCAAAAAGGGATATTTCAAGAGAATCAACGGGATCATAACAATCATCATAGTAATCATCCTTCGGTAAGCACGAAGGGAAATTAAACAATGTATGAGTTGGAGAGTTACTCTCATTAGAAGGTGGGCACGAGTAGCTAATCCTCTCTTCCTCCTTTTGTTCTTCGCTCTCCTCATCATCTTTTTCATCGAATGAGCTCACAGTTTCATCAATTTCTTCTTCCATAGCTTCCTGCAAAATATTAGTCTCTTCTTGGACAGCGGAGACTTGCTCAATAAATGCATCAATATTGTAATTGTATTCATAATTTTCATAGCAATATCTAAGTATAGCAAAATTTTCAGGTCTGTAAACTGAATCATCAAAATTATCAAACGCTTTAAACATAGATTCAATCTCATAAGCACCCATAAAAGCAACAAATTCTTCTATTTGTTCCACATCATAGTAGTCATAGATACCATTAGCATAAGAAGCCAAGGTTTTATTATCATTGAATTTGCATGAAAAGGGAAGGTGTGGAGCCTTCATCCTAGAGCAACAAGTATAATCATGTATCAAGCATAGTTGGCGAGCATACCAACGTAACATATGAATTTGATCCCATAATAGTTTCCCTTTTTGTGTCAAGCGATAATCCCTAAAGTATTCATGTTGATCCAACATGTCTCCCATAACATAATTGAATGGGGTTTTCTCAGGATTATCAAAGTAGTACATAATATCTTGAACATAATGAGCATCGACGGTTTTAGGAGGTTCCCCATCTCCATTAGTAGCAAGTACACCTAAGTTTTTTGGTATTTCGTGTTCCATATCCAAAATTAAAGATAGAGAACAACTTAGAACAGCAAATAGAAATTACTTAGTGATAAAGCAAACAAGCACACACAAGAATATTCGCCCCACGCTATGACTCCCCGGCAACGACGCCAGAAAAAGGTCTTGATAACCCGCAAGTATACGGAATCAATTGTAGCCGCTTTCGATAAGTAAGAGTGTCGAACCCAACGAGGATCTAAAGGTAGAACAAATATTCTCTCAAGTCCTATCTGCCACTAATACGACTCTACACACGCTTAGTGTTCGCTTTACCTAGAACAAGTATGAAACTAGAAGGACTTTGTAGGTGTTGTTGGATAGGTTTGCAAGATAATAAAGAGCACATAAATAAAAGCTAGGGGCTGTTTAGATAAAGAAGCAATAAAGCAAATATAGGGAGTGTGGAAAAGTGGTGGTAGAAGTTGTGAAATTGCCCCTAAGCAATTGACTACGTTACTAGACCGGTAATCACTATTGCAATTCTATTTGAGGGAGAGGCATAGGCTAACATACTTTCTCTTCTTGGATCATATGCACTTATGATTGGAACTCTGGCAAGCATCCAGAACTACTAAAGATCATTAAGGTAAAACCCAACCATAGCATTAAAGTATCAAGTCCCCTTTATCCCATATGCAAACAACCTACTTACTCGGGTTATCACTCACGCCACCCACCATAAGCAAATCATGCACATATTGCAAACCCTACAACGGGAATTCCTCACGCTTGCGCGACACAGAGGGCATAATAGGACAGCACCAATAATAAAACATGCAACTCAAACCAATCATAGCAATTCATCAATCACCAATAGGACGATGAAAATCTACTCAAACATCATACGATGGCAACACATCATTGGATAATAATATGAAGCATAAAGCACCATGTTCAAGTAGAGGGTACAGCGGGTTGCGGGAGAGTGGACCACCAAATATAGATGGGGGAAGGTGATGGAGATGTTGGTGAAGATGGCAGAGGTGTTGGTGAAGATCGCGGTGATGATGATGGCCCTCGGCAGTGTTCCGGCGCCACCGGAAGCAAGGGGGAGAGGGCCCCCCTTTTTCTTCTTCTTCTTCTTCCTTGACCTCCTCCCTAGATTGGAGAAAGGTTTCCCTTCTTGGCTCCCATGGCGTGGGAGGGGCGAGAGCCCCTCCGAGATTGGATCTATCTCTCTGTCTCTCTCTGTTTCTGTTTTCCCTGATTCTTCCCCTTCACCGTTTCTTTTATATCCGGAGATCCGTAACTCCGATTGGGGTGATTCTTTCGCCCAGATATTTCTCATAAAATTAGCTTTCTTACAGCAAAAGAAGAGAGTCAACCACCTTACGGCGGGCCCAGGAGGGTCCAGGGTGCGCCCCCTGTCTCGTGGCCCCCTCGGGCACCGTCTCGCGTTGATTTTACTTCCCAAAAATCACAAATATTCCAAAATAATTCTCCGTCCGTTCTGAGCCCGTTTGGACTCCGTTTGATATGGGTTTTCTGTGAAATATAAAACATGCAACAAACAGGAACTGGCACTGGGCACTGGATCAATATGTTGGTCCCAAAAATAGTATAAAAAGTTGCCAAAAGTATATGAAAGTTCAATAATATTGGCATGGAACAATCAAAAATTATAGATACGACGGAGACGTATCACATATGCATTCTCAGAATTTTTTCAAACGAATTAAGTTTGAGGAATTTGACCATAGGTGTCTTGAGGAATTTCACTAAGCGTTCTTGACTTAGGTTCACGAGTTGTATAGATTTGTCAATCCACACAATTGAGGAATCTTGAAGAAAAACATAGCTGAGAAACAAATCAAGGAACACAATCATTCATGTGTTTAAGGAGTGGCAAGTTGAAGAATAAACACCTTTTGAGGATTTTGTGGATATTATAAGAAACAAAGTAGGGCAGTAAAATTAGATTTTAATTACCCTCGATGAAGAACACGACGAACTGGGAGTGGAGTTGGAGAAGTTTGTCTGTTTAGATCTCCCACGCCCTAACTTGGCGGCAGGAGACAACTACGTCGGCAGTAGAGTGAAGATTTCCGCGGTTGACGTGAGTATGACGACAACGTGGTCGATTCAGTGAAGCTCTTCCTCATCGGCGACGATGGTGAGTAGCAGCGGCGCTAGTTCTGAGAGCTCGAGCGAGATTGAGGTCGAGCGGAGTAAATGAGGTCAAAGGAAGGGTAGGGGTATTTATAGCCATGGTGAAAAACTTCTCGTCCGAAGATTTTGGATGAACATGCCCCTGACCCTTACTATTCTAATGACATGTCTCATCCACGTACAAAGGGGTGGAGATTGTGGAGGATCGTGGGTGAGTTGTTTAATCCATCATGGGAAGCGGAATGGTTTGAGCGACAACAACTGAAAATTTAGATGTGAAAATTTAAAGTTTTGTTTGCAAATTCTTCAGCTGTCAAGGACACAGTGAAGACTGTGAACATGTTTCAAATAGAACGCACATGAAGAATTCATATATAGGCTGGGTTAAGTTTAGCATATAGGGGGAACGGGTCCGATCACATTCACTTAAAGGAAAAATCAACTTGAAGAATTAGCTATAAGTGAATGTTGTTGAGGACATGAAAACTCAAATATATATAGTCAATGAAGAACAACAGTAGAAAAGATTAAGGAAATTGCAAAGTTGAGGAATTTGAAAAATTGAAGAATTTGCAAAATGAAGAAAAACTCAAATTTGAAGATTTTCAACATTGGGTGGTGGCGTGTCCCACCATATAAGAATGGTGATTTCAGACATCGGGTACAATTGTCGTAGGGCTCTGAGAATCAAATTCTTCATTAATTTCTTCACACTTGAGGGTTAGTCTTCATTGATTGAAGAAAAATGTTACTTTCTGTGTTGCACATCTAAGTCATCAATTTTACATAAGTGTTAGGATGTGTGTCCTTTCAAAGATGATTCGAAGATTCTAAGATATTTAGCTCACACCACAACTTGCTAAATGTCTTCTCATCCAAGGGCTTTGTGAAGATATCTGCTAGCTTTTCTTCAGTCTTCACGTGGTCGATGGAGATGTCGCCCTTCAACACATGATCACGAAGAAATGATGATGAATCTAGATGTGCCTGGTCTTCGAGTGCTGAACGGGGTTGTGAGCAATCTTGATGGCACTCTCGTTGTCGCAGTAGAGTAGCACATTCTTCATATATGCCATAGTCCTTGAGGGTTTGCTTCATCCACAACAATTGAGCACAGCAAGAACCAACAACAATGTACTCAGCTTCAGCAGTAGAGAGTGATACGCAGTTCTGCTTCTTTGAGGACCAACGTACTAAGTATCGTCCGAGGAAATGACATGTGCCTAATGTTGACTTGCGATCTACCCGATCACCAGCATAGTTAGAATATCCAATGAGATCAAAAGCCGAGCCCTTGGGGTACCGTAATCCAAGTGTTGGAGTGTGAGATAAATATCGAAGAATATGTTTCACAACCTTATGGTGTGATTCCTTTGGTGTAGCTTGAAAACGGACACACATGCAAACACTAAGAATAATATCTGGCCTAGATGCACATAGATACAATAAAGAGCCAATCATGGAGCAATATACCTTTTGAGAAAAGTCTTTACCATTTTCATCGGTGCATAGATGGCCATTAGTGGGCATAGGGATTTTGACGCCTTTGCAATCTTGCATGCCGAATTTCCTCAGCACATACTTGAGGTATTTCTCTTGAGATATGAAGATGCCATTGCGTTGTTGACGAATTTGAAGACCTAAGAAAAAATTTAGTTCTCCCATCATAAACATTTGATATTCCTCACTCATCATATAGGCAAATTCGTCACTGTAATGTTGGTTAGTTCAGCCAAAGACAATATCATCAACATATATTTGGCACACGAAGAATTCATCAGCATATATTTTGGTGAAAAGATTTGGGTCAAGTGAACCGGGTTTGAAGCCTTTCTTCATGAGGAATTCCTTCAGTATATCATACCACGCCCAAGGGGCCTGCTTGAGACCATAGAGGGCCTTGTTGAGTCTGAAGACTTTGTCAGGATGCTTAAGATCTTCAAAACTTGGGGGTTGAGCAACATATACTTCTTCCTCAATCTTACCATTGAGGAATGCACTTTCCCATCCATTTGATATAAGATGATATTATGATGGTTAGCATAAGCAAGCAATATGCGAATAACCTCAAGTCTAGCAACAAGTGCAAAAGTTTCATCGAAATCAATTCCTTCAACCCGTGTGTAGCTTTGAGCTACAAGATGAGCCTTGTTCCTAACCATTATGCCATTTTCGTATTGCTTGTTGCGGTAGATCCACTTAGTACCGATGATATTGTGCTTGCGAGAGTTTGGTCGCTTGACAAGTTCCCACATATTGTTGAGCTCGAATTGATGTAATTCCTCTTGCATAGATTGAATCCACTCAGGCTCTAGAAATGCCTCATCAACTTTGGTGGGCTCTATGATAGAGACAAAAGCAAAGTGCCCACAAAAGTTAAAAAATGTGAAGCTTTTGAGCGTGTGAGAGGACCTGGTGTGTTCATGTCGTCGATGATTTTCTCAATCTGCACTTCATTTGCAACGTGAGGATGTGCAGGTTGACGACTTTGATTGGGCTGAGCATTTTCTTCAGCGACATTTTCTTCAAATGCACCAGCATGATTTTCTTCACGATCTAGAATAACTTCTTCAATAGATTCTTCAATAGGTATGACATCCTCAGTAGCCTTGAACTTGATGGATTCTTCAGGAGACATTTCATCTAGCACAAGAGGTGGGTGCTCTCTTTGCGAGCCGCTAGTTTCATCAAACCACACATCTACATTTTCAACTACCTTGTTGTGATAGGTGCTGAAGACTCTATAGGTGTGCGAGTCCTTTCTGTAACCAAGCATAAAATGCTCATGTGCTTTCGGTGCGAATTTAGAGTTGTGATGTGGATCTCTAATCCAACATTTAGCACCGAAGACTTTGAAATAACTCACATTGGGTTTCTTGTCAGTGAGGAGTTCATATGAGGTCTTCTTGAAGAATTTGTGAAGATATGCCCTATTGATGATGTGGCAAGCAATATCAATAGCCTCAGGCCAGAAGCGACGAGGTGTCTTGTATTCATCAAGCATAGTGTGAGCCATCTCAACAAGAGTCCTGTTCTTGCGCTCCACGACGCCATTTTGCTAAGGAGTATATGGGGCAGATAACTCATGAGAAATACCAAGTTCATCAAGATATTCATCCAGGCCACTATTGTTGAACTCGGTCCCATTGTCACCCCTAATGTGCTTGATCTTCACACCAAAATTCGTCGAGGCCCTTGAGGAAAATCATTTGAAGACTTCCTGGACTTCAGTTTTGTACATAATGATATGCACCCAGGTGTAGCGAGAATAACCATCAACAATTAGAAAGCCATATAGAGATGCTGCATTTGTTAGTGTGGCATAATGAGTAGGGCCAAAGAGGTCTATGTGAAGCTAGTCAAAAGGACAAGTGGTAGTCATGATAGTCTTTGAGAGCTGCTTGGATCTGGTCATCTTTCCAGCCTCATAAGCCCCACAAAGATGATCTTTGAGGAATTTAACACCCTCAATGCCAATGACATGCTTATTCTTCACCAGCATGTGCAAGTTCCTCATGCCAGCATGACCGAGTCGATGATGCCATAGCCAGCCTTCTAAAGCTTTTGCAAGTAGACATGTGGCAGGCTGTGGTCTAGTAGAGAAATCAACAATATACAAGTCTCCTCTCCTAAAGCCTTCAAAGACTTTGGAAGTGTCAGATTCCATGAGCATAATGCACGATATTTGCCAAAGACGACGACCATATCAAGATCACAAAGCATTGAGATAGACATGAGGTTGAATTCGAGGGACTCGACAAGCATGACTTTGTCCATGTGTCGATCCTTTGAGATTGCAACCCTACCTAGACCCAATACCTTGCTTTTGCCTTTGTCGGCGTAGGTGATATGCTTAAGATGCGATGGAGATAAATCACAGTCCGTTAGTAAGTTCTTGTCACCAGTCATGTGATTTGTACATCCACTATCGAGGACCCACTCAGTAGCTTTGGGTGTTTCATCCTGAAGATGAACTAGTGCATCTTATGAACTCATATACTTTAGAGTGAAGAATATGACATCAGATTCATCAGACATAATTTCATCAAGTAATGCAACATATATAGCAGTATGAGGATGTGAGAAATGAGTTAATCATTTCTTCATGATTAGCTTACATCCTTTCAAGCATTCTCAGGTCTCCAACAAATTCTCCAGACAATTAAGTTCGTCTGGAGACCTGGCCCTGCATAAGATAGTAGTTCTTTTTCTTCACCACCCACATCTGGAGGGGTGGCAAAGAGTTCATCATTTTGCGAGCTCCATAATAGAAAGGTAGCATTGAAGCCACTTCATTTCACAGAAGAGGGGTTAGAGTAGACATATGAATAAGCAGAGAAATTCTTCGAGAACTTATGAACATAATGATTTGAAGAATAATGCACATATTCACGACTCTTAGAGTTTCCCTGGGAAACAGATGCATTGACATGATGATGTTCATATGAGGAATTTGATCCATATGCGGATTTGGATCCAAATGAGGAATTTGAACCATATGAAGACTTTGGTCCATATGAAGAGTTTGATCCGGGGTTCCTATTCTTCACAGGTGGTGTCATGATGACATTCACCTGAATACTTTCAGGGCATCTTTTGGGAACCCATATTTCCTTCATAGGAGGACCGTTCCTGTAGTTAGTTCCAACATATCTAGCAAATACTTCACCATTCTAATTTTTGAACAGCTTATAGGTAGAGTCAAATGACTCATCAGATGAATATGAAGATTCACATGTAAATCTAGATAAAGCGGATGGATCTATGGGAGGTCCTTTTGCAGCAACCCATGTGGTTTTGGGGTACTGCTCAGGTTTCTTGTTGGACCCATCAGCATTGAGTTTCCTCTCAAATGCAATACCCTCTTTCCCAGGGTTCCTGTTGAGGATCTGCTTCTTAAGCACATCACAAAGAGACTGATGCCCTTTGAGGCTTTTATACATGCCTGTCACATACAATTCCTTCAATCCTGCATTGTCAGTGATACTTGTGGTATCATTAGATGAGGAATTTGTGACCACAGAAATAGTTGAAGAATTTGCAGCAATAAAAGCATTTGAACTTTCAGGTGAGGAATTAGCAGATTCATGTTCAATGAATTTCAAACATGGTGGAATGAATTTATCCTGAGCGGAACGATCTGTTGAGCAAGCAAAGAATCATGTTCCTTTTAAAGATCATCATGACTCACCCTTAACTTCTCAAGATCCTGCTTTCTCTGAAGAAATTCATAAGAAAGCTCCTCATGATCAGCTAAGAGTGTTACATGATGACCTTGAAGGTTATCAAACTTAGACTGTAGTCATTGAAGATTATCATTCAAGGTTTGAGTCCGATTCAATTCCTCACCCAACAGGTCATCGCTTTTGCCTAGCAAGTTTTGAACCATTTCCAAAGTTTTTTGTTGTTTCATGGCAATAGTAGCAAGCTTGGGATAACGAGGTTTGAGGTTTTCATCAGATTCATCTTCACTTGACTCAGAGGAGGGATATTTGAGTACCTTGGCACCTTTTGCCATGAAGCAGTAGGTGGATCAGCGGTGTTGGTGTTGTCATGTTCCTCGGTATTGAGGATGGAGCTACTAACAAAAGGAGTAGTGAGAGCTAGGCTCGCCACACCAGAGTCTGACTTCTCAGATTCCTCCTCTTCCTCATTTTCCTTAGATTCAGCTTCAAAGTCCATTTCCTTGCGAATGAATGCCCGAGCCTTTTTGGAACTCCTCTTCTTGTGAGATGAAGACTTAGAAGATTTTGATGATGAGGACTTTGAATATTTCTTCTTCTTCGAGTCATATGAACTATCATTGTTGTATTTCTTCTTCTTTGAATCCTTCGACCCTTGAGTACAATCAGCCATGTAGTGACCAGGTTTCTTGCATTTGTGGCAAGTCCTCTTCTTGTAGTCGCGGGATGAAGAATCTGATCTCATGTCATCATTCCTTGAATATTTTCCAAAATGGCCATGTCTCGAGAACTTCTGGAATTTCCTCACGAGCATAGCTAGCTCCTAACTCAGTTCCTCTAGATCACCAAGGCTACTGTCAGAATCTTCCCCTTCAGATGAGGAAACTACCTTGGCCTTCAGTGCATGTGATCTTCCATAGCTTGGCCTGTAGAGGTCTCTCTTCTTAGCTTGTTGGAATTCATGAGTGTTCAGCCTCTCGAGGATATCAGCAGGATCTAGTGACTTGTAGTCTCCACATTCTTGAATCACCAGTGCCAGTGTATCGAATGAGGAATCAAGTGATCTCAACAATTTCTTCACCACCTCATGGTCGGTGATGTCAGTGGCACCAAGTGCTTGAAGTTCATTTGAGATGTCAGTCAGGCGATCGAAGGTTTGCAGAACATTTTCGTTATCGAGTCTTGTGAAGCGGTTGAAGAGATTGCGAAGAACGTCAACTCGAGAATCACGTTGGGTTGAGATTCCTTCATTGACCTTGGATGACCTATCCCAGATAAGCTTTGCAGACTCCAAAGCACTCACTCTGTCGTACTATCCTTTGCTGATGACCACATATGATATTCTTCGCTTGAGAGTCGAGTTGCTTGAATCTCTTCACATCAGTAGCGTTCACGGAAAGAGTGATGGAGGGAACACCATTTTACACAACATACCAGAGATCATTGTCAACTGCCTCAACATGCATGTGCATCTTGTTCTTCTAGTAGGGGTAGTCCGTCCCATCGAAGGTTGGACATCCAGCCGAGACCTTGATCATGCCTGCAGTCGACATAACTAAAACTCTAGGTGGTTAAACCAAAATCACACAGAACAAGGGGGTACCTTGCTTTGATACCAATTAAAAGTGCGTTATATCGACTAGAGGGTGGGAGGGGGGGGGGTGAATAGGTGATTTTTACAAATTCATCACTGAGGAAATACGACTTGAGGAATTTGCTAAGTGACGAACTACAAGAAGCGGAATAAGTACTTAGGAGCATGCATAACAAGACAGAAGCATGGTCATCATGATGAAATGAAACATACATAGATAGCATGTAAACCGGATAAGCAGGCATAAGACAAGATGACTGAAGAAATAGGATTGAGGAAATTGAGAAAGTCTCCAGTCAAAGTCTTCAAATACTAACGATCAATCAACACATGAACGAGGAAATGAAAGGGTTGAGGAAATAGAACCAGTAGCTCGGTGAAGACAATATTTGGTAGACCAGTTCCAACTACTGTGACAGTTTTACGTCTGGTTGGAGCAGCTTGGTATTTAAACCAAAGGACACACAGTCCTTACTATATTCTCCTTGAGCCAAGGTCACACAAACCTCACCCAATCACTCATGGTAAGTCTTCATAGGTGACTTCCAAACCTTCATAGACTTGGTTACTCAGCTATCCACAATTCCTCTTGGATGCTCTAGACCATGACGCCTAACCGTATGGAAGATGCACAATCTTGAAAGATAGCAAGCATCGGTTCCACACAAGAACAATCTCTTCAGTGATGCTCAATCACTTTGGGGTTTAGGTGTTGGGTTTGGGTTTTCCTCACTGATGATTTTCTCTCAAAGTCCTCGGAGGATGTATGGTCTGAATGACAAGTGTCAGTTTCTCTCGGAGCAGCCAACCAACTAGTGGTTGTAGGGGGCAACTATTTATAGCCGGGGAGTAGCCAGACATCATAAAACATAAATGCTCTTCAATGATATGACTCTTAGGTGGATAAGATATTTTAGGACAGCTGGCGCATAGCACAACGGCGGTCTGAAATTTGAGTTCTCAAATTCCTCAGGGCTATCATGTTCCTCACTTGTAGGCAATCCGCACTGGCGAATTCCTAACTCCCCAGTCAGAACAAATTCCTTAGAGAATAGAAGATCTTTGTCTCTGTCACTGAAGAAATTGACTGAACTGTATGAGATTTCCAATGGCTTCAGTTGAAAGGATTGGGTATGTGTAGGCTTTGATACGAGCATCACTTGGGAACTTTTCCTTAGTTTTATCTCGACTCCCTTTGAACAACAAGGTGTTTCCTATGACTCAAAAAAGAGAAAATGAAACTACGAAAACAAAGTCGTCACGCTTCATAATATTAGCATCAAATCAGTGTCTTCAAGGTCACACCAATTTCCTCATTTTCAAAGTCTTCAAGAAAACCAAAGTCTTCAACTGAAGACATTCGTTTTTAGGGGTCGACTTTCTTCATAAATATCAAACTCCTCATAGACTTATAGAACATGTGTACACTCACAAACACATTAGTCCCTTAACCTATAATTCTTCAGTACACCAAAATCACTAAGGGGCACTAGATGCACTTACAAGTAGGTATCAAGTGGATGAGCAAAGCTCTATCTCTTATATGAGCTAAACCAATGCTAACCCTAGAAAAGTGGAGGTGGAGTCATTTACATAGGCTAGAGGGACGAATGGGTACATGTGCTTCGGCCCAAAATGCACACGCATGTGGTGGTTTGGATGATCTGGATGGTGGCCCGGATGATCCGGGTGCCAGGGGTCCGGATGATCCGAGCGGCCGTCCAGAATGTTTGGATGTGTCACAGCCGTCGAGGGAGGTCCGGAAGACCGGGAGATAGTTCAGACGTCCAGGTGGTTCCAGATGATTTGGGAGTCGGTCCGGACCGTCCGGCTTCGCGGGAAGGCTTGCTGGTATCGGGTGCCATTTATCCGGATCGTCCGGGCAAGTGCAGAATTGGTCGTTTTCTTCTCCATGTTCGTGTATGTCTTCCTCCCTCGATCTTCCTTGCTCCTTAGCTTCTCCATGGCTAACTCCTTGGTACCTGAGTATGCAAAATGTCTCCGTTTGAGGTAGTAGCCATGTTTCATGTGTTTCGAAGAGGAATTGGGAGAGGAGAGATATCACCTTGGTTTTGAGAGCTCCTGTACATGCACGAGTCATAGGTCCATTTGGCACTTGGTGAGATGATGATAGGTCCATGGGGATGACCTTGGCATGCTCCACATCATCTCCCCCAGGGATGAAGCTAGGAAAAAAGTTTGCTGGGGTCATGTCTATGGCAGTTGGGTCATCCTCAATAAATAGATAGTGTTTAGTACTTAATTAATGAAGCGTTTCCTAATTTCATTGGGGTCAATTGAATCCAATGCCTACAAGGGAGCTTCGTCCCTGATCTCCCCCACTTGGGAAAGATCTGACCTCGGATCAAATTCTTCATCAACATGGTAGGGCGAGAGATCCTTGACGTTGAAGATATCGCTCACGTCGTAGTTGTCGCGTGGTATGTCAATCTTGTAGGTGTTGTTGTTGTAGTGTTCTAGCACCTTGAAGGGTCCATCGGCTCGAGGTAGAAGCTTGGACTTGCGTTTGTTGGGGAAGCGGTCCTTGCAAAGGTGTAGCCACACAAGATCTCTAATGTGGAATATCATGGGTTGCTTATTGATGTTGAGCTTGTCCGCGAGTTGTTGTACTTGGCACTTGATTGTGTGCCTTGTATCTTCACGCACCTTCTTGAGATAGCTTGCTCGAGCACTCGCGTCCATGTTGATGCGTTCTTGTAGTGGTAGAGGTAGAATGTCCAATGGGGACAAAGGATTGAAGACGTAGAGGACCTCGAAGGGGGACTTGCCGGTAGTCGGTTGTAGGCGTACTTGGCGATGGGTAAGCACTCTTCCCACTTCTTGATGTTCTTCTTGATCAACATGCATAGGAGAGTCGATAGCATCCGGCTCGTGACCTCCGTTTGGCCGTCGGTTTGAGGATGGTGTGCCGAAGAGAATAAGAGCTTGATTCCAAGCTTGGCGCATAGCGTCTTCCAAAAGTAGCTTAGGAACTTGACATCGCGGTCTGACACAATAGTCTTGGGCACTCCATGTAGACACAAGATTTCCCTACAAAAGAGATTGGCAACATGTGAAGCATCGTCTATCTTATTGCATGGAATAAAATGTGCCATCTTAGAGAAATGGTCCATAACAACAAACACACAATCCTTTCCATTTCGAGTTCTAGGCAAACCAAGCACAAAGTCCATAGCAGACTAAGGCATAGCCTAGTGGTGGGAAGGGGCTGATGCCTTCCCACCCACCAAGGTTCAAGGCATGGTACTTGCAATTTTGGTTTGTTGCACCAATTATACTGTAGGGGGTTCCCTTACAGTCTTTCTATATAAAAAAGCACAAAGTCCATACTAATATCTTCCCATGGGTGATACGAAATAGGAAGTGGCATATAGAGACCATGTGATTGAGCTTTAGACTTAGCTGTGCAACATGTAGAGCATCGGTTGGTGTAGCAAGAGACGCCGCGGAGATCCAAAAGTAGTTCTTAGAGAGCATAGCAAATGTCTTGTCGTGTCCACAGTGACCCATAAGTCCTCCTCCATGAGTGTCACGCCCAATATGCGACCCTATCCAAAAGGAACTCGAAGGTCCCACCAAGGATAGAACCGCATATTGAAACACTTTTGCAAGGTGGATATCATTACATCAACATTACATAATAGATGGGGATACATACATAAGGCATACAATGCCACACGAATACAACAATACATCATACATAAGAGCAACATCCGACTACGGATGAAACACAAACAGAAGCTCAAACGACATCCACCCTGCTAGCCCAGGCTGCCGACCTGGAACCTATCCCCTGATAAAGGAAGAAGCAGAAGAAGAACTCCAAAACAAGTAACCATCGCTCTCGCGTCATTATCATCACATAAACCTGTACCCGCAACTATTGTTGTAGTAATCTGTGAGCCACGAGGACTCAGCAATCCCATTACCATGGGTATCAAGACTAGCAAAGCTTAAAGGGAAAGGAAGGGAAAAAGTGGTGAGGTTGCAGCAGCGACTAAGCATATATGGTGGCTAACATACGCAAATAAGAGCGAGAAGAGAGCAAAAGGAATGGTCGTGAAGCTAGCAATGATCAAGAAGTGGTCCTGAACTCCTACTTACGTCAAACATAACCCAAAACCGTGTTCACTTCACGGACTCCGCCGAGAAGAGACCATCACGACTACACACGCGGTTGATGCATTTTAAATCGGATCTGGTGTCAAGTTATCTACAACCGGACATTAACAAATTCCCATCTGCCCATAACCGCGGGCACGGCATTCGAAAGTTTATACCCTGTAGGGGTGTCCCAACTTATCCCATGATAAGCTCTCGCGATCAACGAAGGTCGTAGGGGACGGAGGACGGAGGAGCTTGGCGGCGAGGACGTCGCTCCTGATGGTCGCCGGCGTGCGACAAGGAGACGCGGGAGGCAACGGGGTCCAGCGGGTCGCTCCAGCGACCGGCCCGCTCGGTCGGGTCACAGCGGTGAGGGGCGAAGTGGCCGGCGGCAGGGAGCCACTCGAGGCGGAGGAAGGCGATGATGCAGGGTGGTGGAGCGGAGCAGCAGCTCGTACGGCGTGGTGGCGAAGCGGCGGAGGGAGGCGATGGCGACGCGGGGAAGAAGGAAGGGCGAGGTGGAGGCCAGCAAGCGAGGAGATCGAGCAGGAGGGATGGCGGCCCTGTGGGAAGGAGATGGGGATCGAGCGAGGAGGACGGGGATCGATCAGGAGAGAGCTAGGGTTAAGGAGGGCGTAGCTGGGCCTTGGGCCATGGAGAAGCTGGGCTGCGGATGGGCCTAGATGGCCTGTTGGGTCGGACTCTCTCCCTTCTCTTATTTTCCTTAGCAGAAAATTATTAGAGAGAAGAAAAAGGAGAGAGGGTCCGGGAAAGAATTTGCGCATGGGGATAATTTTCCCGGACTCACAAAAATGAGTTTAATCCAAGAAAATAGGCGTGGGCATGGATGCAAGGTTTAGATTCAAAAACATTTGAATTTATAGAAGTGGAGGTTTGGAAGGCCCAAAAATGTTGAGAATTTTAGAGGAGCCACAATAAATGGAGAAAGAATTGTTGGCAAAGTTGAGGCAAGGAATTGAGATAGAAAATGCATGGAACTTAACTGTAGGTGTGTTATGGTGATTTCCAAATTAAAGAAACATTTAATATAGCTCCCTAATATTGGGACGATATGTTATAAAGAGAAGTCACCCTTCCCTCGATTTAAATAGATCAAAAGATCTATGCAATTTATTTAGTTGAGGTTTTAAAAATTAAATGACATGCTGGCATGATGACATGATGCAATGAAAAAAATAAAAGAGCAAGCACAAAAGAAACACACGGTGATCACGAAAATATGGAAGTCTTCTGAAGCGTCGGTCTTGGGGCGTTACAATGAGCCTCTTGCAAAAGTAACAAACAAAGAGAAGACTCGGGGATACATAGTTTGTTAGCTCTCATAAGATAATCAGCCCTGTTTTAGTATCATTCCCAAGATGTATGCGTCAAGCATTTGGCATATGGAATAGCAAAAGTAGGATCATGCACATACAAGTCTTTTATGTGCTCAAAGCCAATGACATTCAATTCAAGTTGAGTAACAATCATGCATTTGCGGGAAAGAGCATCCGTGATACGTTGCTAACCCGATGAAGGCCGATCTTTCACGATTGGAGTGGGTTCCCTCAAAGAACACGATGAACACGGGGAAGAACAGAGAGAAATCACAAGGGGAAACACTCAGGAACAAGTCCAATCACACATCCACTAGACAATCAAACACACAAGATCCACAAGGTACATGAACAACAAAAGGAAAGATACAAGGTAGAGTTCATCTCCAAGAGGAGGTCTTGAGGGGGGTCCTTCCATGAGGGGGTCTTGATGATATCCCGTAGGATCTTCTCCAAGATGGAGGTCTTGGCCTCCAATGGAGTAGTGGTCTCTCTCTCTCTCAAGAGGAGGAGTGGTAGGAGCAAAGCTCACATACAAATGAGCTATCACTTTGCTAACCCTAACTAGAGGAAGGGGAAGAGTATATATAGTCTAAGTGGGCGAAGGGGTACACGGGCCTCGGCCCAACACGCGATGCACACACAGGCAGCGGACGTCCCGCCTTTACCGGTCGTCCAGGGGCTTGCGAGGGTCCGGACGTCCGGTTGGGTTCGAACATCCGCTATTTTGTTTCTGTTGAAGTGGCACCGGATATCTGGAGACGGCCGGTCATCCGGTCTTGGACGGACGTCCAGCCTCTGTAGCGTGCGTAGGCTGGGGCTTGGTTGGCAGGCTGGCACTTCCAGGCGTGGGACATCCGGTCTCTACCGATCGTCCGGCCGCTGTAGCTTTCGTCGGCTGGAGTTCTTCTGGCTGTTAGGGATGCGTCAGGTACCGGATGTCCGGTGGCATCCGAATGTTCGGTGGTTGTAGCTTGTAGCAACTCCATTTCTTCGGTCTTCTCTTCCATGTTTCCCTCGCGGATGGTGTAGTTGTTACGTTGCACTTGCACTCCTCGTCGTCGTCCATGAAGCTCCGGCAATACCTATGTATGCACACAGTGGAGTGTCAAGTAGTATACCATCCTCAAAGGGGTCAAGTGAACACGTGTAAAGGAGATGATTCACCTTTATGTATGTGAAGTAGAGGTCGCACGTGTCACTTGCAAAACGGACTCTTGACATGGTGATGTCCATGGGATGCTCCGCGTCATTCCCCCCTTGGGAAAGATCCGACCTCGGATCAAAAACCAAATCACCATGGGAAAGAGATGGCTTCGCCATGTAGAAGTGGACGTTCCCCAAGTACTTGTCATCTTGAAGCTCGAAATGGGCACTCTCCAATGTCGCACCGTCTTGTGGTTCCTTCAAAAGGAGTAAGGACAACAAACACTTGGAAAACAAATGTGGTTAGCGTTAGTGCAAAACCAAGCATTCAAGAGGTGATTCACCGAACAAGTGTCATCATCAAGCATAGCATAGGGTGTGACAAAGGATTGTGACATGGCATGTAAGCATATCAATCGAGCACAAGCAAAGATATCATGGGGACAAGTATGCAAATGTGAGGTAGTGATGCAAATATGTGTGAGAATAGAATAAGCATATACCTCGAGGTCATAGCAAGCATTAAAAAATTGCTCAATGAAAGGTCTATGGTAGGCATAAGAATTATTCACAGCACCAAATAAAATGAAGTGTCTAAACACGTGGGTCAAGTGCAAGACAATCCAAGCATAACGTGCATAGGGTGTAGTGAATATAGTGTGGCACTCAACACAATAGAAAGAGCAATTGTTCATCATGTGTGAGGCAATCAAGTTAAGCATGTGACAAGCAATGGGACATGGCATATGTGAAGAAATGATATTGGTGCAACCAACCATATGATAGTAGCAAGTAGTCCAAGAATTGGATGCAACAGACAAGGTATATATGTCATGAGGCATGGAAATGTGGCCATCATGGGTGAAAGCAATATCACGAACATGCATGCAAATGGTGCAAGCAACACATGATGTATGATCCACAATATCCAAGCTCAATAAGGATGTCACCTTGAAAGCGTGTCCTTGTGCATTCTTCACAATGCCGAACTGGTAGGAAATGTCACTACAAAAAATACACTTCCGTGATGATACGTGTTTGTCACGGTAGGTCGCGTTTTTTGTCATGCATGTACATCCACGACAAATTTATGACAGAATCAAGATAGTCATACCTGTGCTGTCGTAGAAGTGTTCGATGACATTACCAAAATTATCATCACAGAAGTGTCCACTTCCATGACGATAAATCACGCGTCAGAGAACTGCTTTTGTTAAGGGTGACCGACACGTGGCATCCACCGTAATGGAACGCCGTTAAGCTATTGGGTCGGGTTTTGGATCCGATAACCCGTTAATAGCCCCGACCAATGGGGATTTTCCACGTGTAAAATCATCATTGGCTGGAGGAAACACGTGTCGGCTCATCGTTGGGACAGATGTCATCCACTCATTGGACAGAAGGCGCCTATGATACGTCGACACGTGGCATGGCCCAACAGAGGCCCATTCCAGTGAAAAGGCCGACTCATTTGACTTGGTCAAAAGGTGGCGGGCCGGACCATGGAAAGCCTGTTAACGACCTGTTCGCATATAGCCCATTTACAGCCCGCTAACCCAAGGCCCGTTACGCCCTATCTGAATTAGGCCCAGTAGCATCATCTGGGCCATCCAAGATGATTCCAGCCTGTTTTCACTTCTGGCCCATGTATGGCCCATGACGTCTTTCGTCCCATATGAGGCCCTATGTAACTCTTGGCCTATTAACGGCCCGTGGTGAAACTGGCCCGCAATGAACAGTGTATCACTTTACACCCACTAACGGCCCGTGGCGAAACTGGCCCGTAATGAATAGTATATCACTTTATACCCATTAAGGGCCAGTTATTCAGTTGGGCCGTTTCCAGCAAATGTTATCTTTCGGCCTTCTTAGAGCCCGTTTATTCTTGGGCTCATTTCCAGCATTCGTTTACTTACGGCCCGTTACTGTCATTTTCTTCTTGTGGGCCAAATTCAGCCCGTGGTTACATCGGCCCGTTTGTGGTCCATTAATATGTTGGGCTGTTTTCATAGCGTCATCAAATACGGCCTATTAACGATGGCCCGTTATGGTCATACGGCCCGTATAAGGCCCATTGATGATACGGCCCGTAGAAGGCCCATTGTTTCTACGGCCCGTAGAAGGCCCATTGTTTCTACGGCCCGTAGAAGGCCCATTGTTTCTACGGCCCATAGAAGGCCTACTGTTTCTACGGCCCGTAGAAGGCCCACTGTTTCTATGACCCGTAGGAGGCCCAGTGTCACTACATTAAATATTAGCCCATGGTTATTGTGGCCTAGTTTTAAAAAGAACTGCACTGACTACAAGCAAACAAATAAACAAGACAACAAGGAAATAAATAAGCAAGCAACTTATGCTAGGCTATCACGGCTGTTACACATATTACATCCACTGGGCATCAAAGTTCGCCACCAGTGCAAATATAAGGAACAAAGCAGCATATCATATACACTGGTTGTCAAAGTTGGCGACCAACGCAAATAAACGCTGTAGCAAAACAAATCCAGAACTGAAACCACTTCAGAAGATCTCAAGAAACAATATCCTGGGTACCCATAATGCTGGCAAGATGCTTAGCAAGCTTATTAACTTTCTCTTGTTTGGCGCTTAAATCCTCCAGCGCTTGCTGTTGCACCAGAAAATATGCATTTGAATTATGCAGGGACTTCCTCAGTCCTTCAGCTTCCTGTCGCAGCACATCTAATCGATGTCTTTCAACTTGAAGTTGAGACTCAAGAAGACGAATTGATTCAGGCAGCGAGTTCGAAGAGCTTGTGCCAGCAGTAGTGGCCAGTAATTCGAACACTACATCAAGACAGGACTTTTGGGTTCCCTCACTGTCGTCAAGATAGTTTTTATCAGCTTTCTTGGAGACCAACAGGGATGTCTCACTATCTTGAACCTTATCTGCATTACTTCCTTTACCATTGGATAACGCGGTACTGTTCTCCAATATTTTGTCCGCATTCTAAAAGAGAAACAAGCAAACACATCACATGTTTACCATGTTGTATATGAAACTCATTTTGGTAAATGAGTTCAGTAGTAAAGTGGACAGGATAACAGCATGAAACAAACATATATCTATGTGCCATGGTCACTTTATGGTCTATATCATTCTAGTTTTTGTTGCCAAATCAAGATAGAGACACAGTTCAAATAATATTTGTTCTAGACAAAGCAGAATAGACAGAATATAAGTGTGGGTAACTATAGAGCAATAACAACACTTGTAATGTGCATGACATGAGAACATAACTGTTTATTCAATTGAAACTGAAATCAACATAGAGCAGGTTACAACAGCAAACCAGTTAAAGAAACAGGTTTAAAACATACTTGTTACGCCATTGGAGTTTCAATTCCATCCTTTAAATTTGAAAAATAGTTGGTATGAGTAAATACAGTAATGCAAGAGCAAAGGAGTATGAACCATAGCTACAGAATCTGACCTGAGAACAAATCTTCTTCTCCTTTAAGCGTTGAGTTGGGATTCAGAGTGGTGGTCCTCGTGCTTTGGGCACTGCAGTTCCCTTACTAACCGCCCGTGTTTGGGCGCTCTGTGGTGGAGACGATGCTGTGTCAACTGGAACTGGGTTACTATCTGCCGGGGTTGGGGTTAAAAGGGGTGTAGCTAGTTCTCTGTCCAACTGGGTAGGGGTACAATCTTCGAGAGTCTGGGTTATGTGTGGTGGATCTGGTCCTTTGGCAAGTACAATCGTGGTTCTATCTGCATCAACTGGTAGCACTATCTTTTCTGAAGACCGTGTTGTTACTCCCTTAGATGCTGCCATCACGCTCTCCAATTCAAATGGCTGATAAACAAGAAAAGTAATTGAAAGTATAGACATTGTATGATAGACAGGTGCAATGGATAGTGGCGAATAAAAGAGGGCATGAAATAATTCATATTTATGTTGTCTAACCAAACAGGATAGCATGACACAATTTCACATTATGATGGCTAAATAAAAAAGATGGAAAGACATAGTTCAAAATATGAGACTATGTAAACAGGATGACATGACATAACTATATAATGTGTTTATTAAATAGGTTGGCATGCCATAATTCACATACATTCATGGATAGAATGCCAAAATTCTAAATATGATTACTGTAAACACTAAACAGGATGAGATGATATAACTATATGATGTCTTTATTAAATGGGTTGCCATGCCATAATTCAGATAGATGATGTGTTTGTACTATGTAAACATGATGGCATGATATGGTTCAAATATATGATTTATATAGTAAGCAAGTAAGCAGATGACAATCTATATATGATGTAAAACTAAGCAATGCAAGACAACATGCATGACATGGGTAATATAACCCTGCCAAGTTTGAGCATAGACCTCAGGGGGGAAATAGGGCTGGTCATCAGTCTCTGAATCCTCCTCTGAGGAGCTCTCTGTAGCTAGCAAGATGTCTGCTTCAGCAGGTAGCATTGTCTGCTCTGAATACCTTGTTTTCACTCTAGATACTTCCATGACCGCTTCAAATGGCTGATGCACATGAAGAGTAGTTGAATATACAAACGTTGTCGACAAATGGAACACGTAATACAAAAAAATGATAGCATGATATAATTCACATACATGATGATTGGCTAAACAGCATGGCATTGCATAATTCACATATATAATGCCTCTGCAACAAGATAGCATTGTATAATTCACATATATAATGTCTTGCAATAAGATGGCAATGCATAATTCACATATATGGTAATTAGACACTGAACAGGTGGCATTCACACAAAGCATGTCTAAACTAATCAAATGGCATAGCAATGCGAGACACCATACGCACGATATGAGCAACATAACCCTGCCAAGTTAGAGCATACACCTTGGGGGGGATAGGACTGGTCATGTGTCTCTGAATCCTCCTCTGAGGAGCTATCCTTAACCAGCGAGATATGCGCTTCCTCAGATAGCATAGTCTGCTCAGAAGACCTTGTTTTCACTCCAGAATTTGCCATCACTGTGTCAAATGGCTGATGCACACGAAGAGCAGTTGAATGTACTAACATTGTTGACGAATGTAATATGTAATGAAAAAAAGATGGCCTGATATAATTTACATATAAGATGACTGGCTAAGCAGGATGGCATTGCAAAATTCACATATATGATGCCTGGCTAAACAAGGTGGCGTTGCATAATTCACATAAACGATGAATAAACTGAACAGATGGCATTCGCACAAAGGATGTCTAAACTAAGCAGATGACATATTTGATGTATAAAGTAAGGAATGCAAGACACCATATGCATGATATAACCAACATCAGCATGCCAAGTTAGAGCGAAGACCTTAGGGGGTAAATAGGAGTTATCTTCTCCTTCTGAATCCCCCTCAGAACAGATATCTTCCTCTCGATTACAATCCGAAATGCATGGAGGGGGAGCTGCCTTTGCGCCTACCATGGAGCGACGTCTGCATGAAATTATATTGCCACACAAGGCTCGTCTCTTTTGCTCTACATGTTCAGTTCCATTGTTTACAATAACTGTCATGCATAGGAATAAAACATAGTGAGATTATGTAAGGAGTGCATGCAGAAATCCAGAGTGATGGTAGCAACCTAAGGATAGACCCAAAACCAATAATAGCAGGCAGATAATGGCTTTAGTTAATAAATACAGATAATGGCTTCTTTACTGTTTGTTTCCCACCCAACATGAAACTCATAGTAGACACCGGAGATTAACCAGATAGTAGATAGATACTACTGATAGCGGCCCCGATATGTACCCCACAACCATTTAAAAACTCAAGTTTGACCATTAGTTTGGAGCTGACTCAGAGTCTAATTGGTGAACAGGACGATAAAGTAGCATGCAATATTAAGCGATGCATAACGTAAGCAGACACAAAAGAGTGCGACCTCTCTTGCGGACCCGTGTAGTCCTCGAGGTCATCTGCTCGGTTGATGATGGTAATGCAGTTTTCATGGCTGCCAGCGGCGGGGAAGAAGATCTAAGGCGGCGAAAGACAGTCTGGAGGCCGGATCCCTGCTCTGCTGGACCCTTCTGTCGTTGGAGCAGCTGAGCTAGGGTGGACGACGGCGCTGCAGGACCAAGACAAACCACGCAAGGTGAGGGAGTCCTGGATTAGGGGATGTCCGGATGGCCGGACTATGACCTTTGGCCAGACTCCTGGACTATGAAGATACAAGATTGAAGACTTTGTCCCGTGTCCGGATGGGACTTTCCTTGGCGTGGAAGGCAAGCTTGGCGATACGGATGTGTAGATCTCCTACCATTGTAACCGACTCTGTGTCAGGACCCCGATCCTAAGTCACACCGATCTAGGATGTAACACATCATATCACTTTGCGGCCTCACGCACGGTATTCCCATGGGTGCCACCTTACCTGGCCCGGGACCGTTTGCGCCTTTTGGCTCACGTATATGATAATGTCGCTAGCATCCATATGACAAAGAACCCGGGCTGACATGGCTAGTCGTGAACCCAAAGTGGCACTAACTTACAGGGACAGGCATACATGACCCAGCAACGAACGTGTCGGTCATCAGCGAGTGAATCCAGGCTGTGGCACTGGGCTAGCAGGACTCCGGTGAACCGGGCTGTAGCGGGCTAACAGGACTCCAGTATTCATCGCGAGACATTTCCCCGAAGGGACAGACACAGGAACGAAGAAGGACACATGCCGGCCAGCCTAGGTGTTCCGGAGCGGTAGCAAGCTACCATGGCTCAGTGGAAACACCAGGAGACATTTCCCGGTAAGAGAGGCTACTAAGGATAAACAACTAGATAGTCAGATCCCACACATACCAAGCATTTCAATAACAGACACACAATATGCTAGATATGTGCAATACAACATGGCATCACAACATGACTCTACAACTTAAGTATTTAATTCAATAGGCTCCGAGGAGCGAGATATTACAAACGTAGGTCTCATGACCCAACATTCAGAGCATACAAGTCAAAGCACAAGCGGAAGCTTAACATGTCTAAGTGCAGACAACTATAAATGAAAAAGGCTGAGAAGCCTGACTATCTACCAGATCCTGCTGAGGGCACAAGATAGTAGCTGAGGTAACAAGCTAAACGGCGAAGTCCACGCGGTACTACTAGCGAGACTGAAGTCTCTCTGCAAAAACATAAATTAATCAACGTGAGTACAAATGTACCCAGCAAGACTTACATCAGAACTAACTACATATGCATCATTATCAACAAAGGGGATGGTGGGGTTTAACTGCAGCAAGCCAGCTTTGACTCGGTGGCTATCCTGAACTACGACTGCAAGTAACTCTTTTGAGGTGGCGCACACGAGTCCACATATTCACCATATCAATACACCACTATGGATCCGCTCTCGTTTCCCTACGAGAATGCCATCCATAGCACTCACGCTTATCTTGCGTATTTTAGAGTATCCACTTTCACTTGTCTATGAACTGTACAAGGGGTCCAAGTTTCCATATCCGAGGAATCCGGCTATTCGAATAGATAATGATAACCCTGCAGGGGTGTACTTCTTCACACACGCTCTCGCCACTTACCTCCCTGTACACGTCATGTACCTCGGCAACCTTCAAGCGGAAGCCGGGCGAGGGAGTCGGCCACGACCTGACTAACCGAACAAGTCTCTCGTCCAGGTTTATCGCCTATTCGGGTTCCATCCGCAAGGAGATCCGGCCGGGGTGTCGCTCACGGCCCCAAACGATGTGAGCAGGGTTCCCAAGCCCACCATCCGGGTGCCACTTGGTACACCGTGCCACTATGCCTAGTCTGTCCCAAGCCCACCTGTACTGGGTGCCACTTGGTAGACTACTAACACTACCTACAAACACCAGAAACTAGTTGCAACTCCTGGACAGAGATCATGTTGATTAATAAGTCGAGAGAGTCAATTAAGGATCCCAATGTGTGGTAGTAGCTGTTCATGGATCACAAACACAGAACTCAGTTCCTGAGGACGGCTGCAATGAGACAACCCACCATGTACTCCTACATGGCCTCTCACCGCTACCTTTACCAAATCGTGTTCACACACTTAGCTCTCAACGGTAGGACATGTTCACACACCTTTGGTTCATCCCCGACGAATCAGACCTGACTCAACTCTAAGCAGTAGCAGGCATGACAAACAAGCAAGAATGAGTAGGCACAACAGGGCTCAAACAACTCCTACTCATGCTAGTGGGTTTCATCTATTTACTGTGGCAATGACAGGTCATGCAGAGGATAAAGGGGTTCAACTACCGCAGCAAGTAACAGATGAATCGTTGTTGTCCTAATGCAGTAAAAGAGAGCAGGAGTGAGAGAGTGGGATTTTATCGGAATGAACAAGGGGGTTTTGCTTGCCTGGCACTTCTGAAGATAATATAGTTCTTCATCGGTGTCATCGATCACATCGCTGGTACACGTCTATCGAGAGGGGACAATTACCGGCAAACAAGGAAGAACACAATCAATGCAATGCGACAATATGATGCATGTGTGACATGGCAATATGATGTGATTTGAGCTAATGCAACTAGCAGCAAGTTGAATGGAGTTGGTTTGAACCCTAGGTTCAAATTCAAACTCCACATGTGATTATTTAAATGCCATTTAATTGAATTGTCCTAAACAGCAGCTATAAGTTGTTCTAACATGCATGAAAATGGTACAGGTGGATAGATTGGATTTTTCTGATCATTTTTCATATATAATTTATTTAATTTGGAGTTACGGTTGAATTTCTATGAATTTTAGAAGTTTTAGGCATTTTCTGAAATTATTAAATCATTTAAGATTTATTTAAAACCAGAAAAGGGGTTTATTGCGTCAGCATGACCTCATAGTGACGTCAGCAGGTCAACGGGCAGGTTCAGGTCAAACCTGACCAGTGGGGTCCACTGGTCAGTGACTGGGGCTGATTAGTGTCGCTGACATGTGGGCCCAGTCAACGGCCACGTCAGCTTGGTCAAAGCTGACGCGTGGGCCCACTGATATTAGTTAAAACTAAACAGAAACTAATCTACTATTAATTAGACGGCGGGGCCCAGCTATCTGTGTAACTAAGCTTAATTAGTGGGATTGTTAGTGGCTAATGATGGGCCACGTCGACATCGCCGGAGTTCGACCGGCGACGACCAAAACCGACGACGGAGGCTCGCCGGGATGGCTGCTCCGGCGCCCATTCGACGCGCGGAGGGGTTCTACAGGGAGCTCGAGCTCATGCGCATCCAATGGAGCAAGCCAGATGAGCTCGGGTTAGCTGTGGCGTCGGCAGCGGCGGGGGAGGCGGCGGCCGGAGTTCGGCCAACGGCGGGTTAGGCGATGCAGGGCGCTAGGGGAGGCGTTGGTGCGTGCTACGTGCTCCTGGTGAGGTGTGGAGCACAGTGGTGTGCCCGGCTTCGAGCCACAGTGGCTCTGGCCACGACGGCGACGAGGCACGGCGGCGGCGAGCTTCGACCGTGGTGGAAGATGGAACTAGGGGACGGGAACAGAGGGAGCGAGCAAAGAGGAGGCAGCAGGAGCTCACAGGGAGAACGATGAGGTGGTCAGCGAGCTCGGGGGCGTCTTCGGTGCTGCGAATCGAACGACGGTGATCGCCGGCCGTGGTGATGAAGATGGCGGTGATGGCGTGGCTTCAGGGCACCCGGCGTCGCGTGCGTCGTGGTAGAGCTTCCCGGATCCAAGGCGGAGCTCGTGGCCTAACTGGCTGGGCGTGGGGATGCTGGTGGCTCTGGTGGTGCTCGTCGGCGGTCTCGGGTGCGTCCGGGGATGAGCGAGGGAGAGAGACAGAGGAGGGAGAGGGGATGCAGCGGGTGAGGGAAAAGAGCGAGGGGACACGGGGCGTCGTCGTGGCGTTGCTAGGAGGGCCGAGGAAGCAGGAGGTGGCCGGGGCGGCGTCGGCGCTCGCCACCGAGCTGCTTCGGTGCGAGGGGAGGAAGACGACAGGGGGAAAAGCGGCGGTGGGCTGGGCCGCTGGAGGAGCTGGGCCGGCTGGGCTGCCAGGTGAGCAACAGGTAGGTCTTCTGCTCTCTCTTTCTTTCTCTTTTCTATTTTCTGCAGTTTGTTTTGATTTAGTTTTAGACACTAAATCATTTTTTATAAATTCTGTAGGTTTTTATGTGGCTTGCTAAAATATATACAAAGCCACTCACAAACTTCCAGAATTATTGGAGTCATATTTAATATATATTAAATATAAATCCAAAGCAAATAGTTATTGGATTAATTCAAATGGCCAAAATAATTATCTCTGTGACTCCAAAAATATTGGTTTGAATTTTACCTCTTACCAATATTTCTATGGAATAACAGGAACATTTTCTTGGACTCATTTGAGAAGATTTAAATGTTGGTTATTTTTAGAGGTTTCCTGAGGCTTTGAAAATTCCTCAATTCAAATTTCATTTGAATTTAAACATGATGCACACATGGAAGCAAGCATAGGTCAGGCCAGAACTAGGGATGTGACAACTCACCCCCACTAAACAAGAATCTCGTCTCGAGATTCAAGCGTAGGGTAAGATGAAGGGGAAACGCAAACTAGTATAATCTTCACGATCCAGGGTGCACTTCAAAAGAGCGTTGATTCGATCACCATCATTGTCTCGAAGTCTTTCTCTGAGAACTCCAACTAACATGACAAGAAGAGGGAAGGAAAACTCTAGAAGTATTAATCTTCTCAAAGATCGAACAACTCAGGATTAACTCACGGAATGGGACATAGCAACATCTCTCGAGCTGAGACACGAAGCATACATCTGAGGAAATGGAGTGAGACAGATGACGAGGGCTCACTAGGTAGACAACAATTCCACACCTAAGAAGGTGGTAAACGATTGTCAACGTAGCGAGGAGTTGAGTTGGCATGATACCACAACGAGACACCTTAGGGATGGTGACTCGTAGATATATCCCCTTAGGTGGAAAAAAGAATTACTTTTGATTCCGAGACCATTGAAACTCTTTATACCAGCCTAAGGCAATTCTTGAGTGATCGTTTGGAGGGGTTCGGTAGAATGGCATACTCGAACTTGGATGATGTGGATTACCTTGTTGAAGACAACGTAATGGATGATTTTGCTTATCACCGGAAATGGAAGAGACCCATGGTAGAATGGCACATTGGCGGTGCAAGCTGGGAACAAAATGCAAATGCTGGGAATGATTCTGGTAACTGGGAAGGAACCCAATATTAGAGAGTGAATTCACTATTTGAAAAGGTCATAGCATTGCCGAGGAAACTGAGAGGAATCCCAGTTAGTGCCGATGATAACACGTAGCGCTTGTGCGTGCTCTCAAGAACTTGAGCATTTCCATAATCATCAAGGTTTTACCAACATCCGTGTCAAGGATCCTGGCAACACAACTTGCTACCATGATGAATGATGATGGATGATGCAGATGCAAAGGAAGATAACACTTTCTCAGATTTCACCCTAGCAATGCCAAGGAAAGAAACTCTGGATGATCGACCGAGAGACATTTAGCACTCCGCTTCTAATGTTCTCCTTGATGTGCTAGTGTATCCCATTCATTAAACTGGGTTGATATCTAAGACATCAAGTAAAGGTCGGACTTCAGGAACACAAAAATCATAAGGCACAACTAGGAAGTAAATCCTACGAAATCCTTATGGGGAGGTGGCCAACTTCTTCAATCAAGATACTACAATAATAAGTCTTCCGGTTGGGTGTGTTGGCCATGACATCCACCTTACCGGTTATTGAGGGACCAATATTATAGTTCTTGGGAAATGTTCCAACCATCATAACTGCCTGAGATTCAGATCTGGTTGGTGTCAGGATATTCCAGACTCATCGAGCCTAGGAAGAAAAATGAAAGTTTGCAACACAAATCGATGAGATGACGTTGCGAGATTCTGGGGAGATGAACTACGATAGCAAGCTCCAAATCATGAGCTGGTTCTGCTACACACATGTGAACATGTTGTCTCAGACAAACATGATCACATGGTAGTCTTACAATAAAACACTACCGAGTTCAGGTTGGGAACCATCATCGAGGATGTCGAAGTCTTGTGCATGACCTAGGATTAGCACATCAACTCCTTTTCCTTGAACAAATCAATTAGTGGCTTGGTGTGCTACCGAATACATATGGAGTGGAGGTAATTAATCTACCAAACCATAGTATACTTTGCACATGCATGGCTGACTTGGGACGATTCCAGAGGAAAACAAAACAAACCTTTCTCAAATTCACGACGGCAACTTACATCAGATGCACGTGAATCAAAGGAAGTCACTTCTTTCATCGAAACATATGCTTCATGAACGGAACACGAAGGCATTGCTTACAAAGTTTCCAACACTAGGTTGATGTTCAACATGAATCATGGGGGAGACAAAATGCTGCTGATGGGCTCAACAACAACTCATCGGAATTTCCATATCACTGGACTTCCACCATCATGTGAACACGGTGATAGTATTGGTCAGACCAAAAGATGTACTGGTATATGCTCGAGGGATCAACCACGAGTAAGACAACATTACGAGCATCGTTGGTACTGATTTGATTGACGATAGCCCACACTCAACTCAAAGGATTGATAAGACAATAGGTCCAGCAACTGATCATAGGGACCAATCGATGAAGATATCATCTTTCTTCAACACACACTACACAAGAATATCCCTTTGGAACGAACTAAGTTAGGCAAGCTTTTATCTTCCAACTCTCCAAGTTGTTGTCTAGCTTAACCAACTAGCTCAAGGATATCTAACACCGATTCTTGGAGAGAGGGTGGTTCACAAGAAACCAACTTGATCACGAGCTCAACATAACAATCAGGGGACAACCTGGTAATACTTCCGAGAAGATATTCGGAAAATCACGAACCACCGATATGTTACTAAGCTCGAGAACAATCTTGCTTTTCAGGGAAAGATGATATGATCAAATAAGCGAGGACTTGACAAAATCCTAACTCATCAATCAAAGAGTGCACCAGGAAATAAGGACTAGGTAGCACAATCAGTCTTAGAATGATGATTCAAGAACCAACACACTAAGAATGAAATTATTGTCCATTAACTACCAAACAACAGAGTTGCTAGGAGTATAGATTTCACACATCATAGTTCACCCGTCGGCATTCCGGTTGCAACAACACGGAAGCCGAGAAATGAATAATGATGGCAAGAAGTATCACTGTAACAAGAATTCATAAGAGGGTGTGCATTTCCAATGATATTCCTGATATAAAGATGGTAATACCTCAAGGTAGAACAGACCAGAAGCTGGATTGCAACTTGATCTGCGGAACACAACTACTTTGACCCAATCCTAAATATGGATGAGGTACTGGAGTTTGTTCCTCCTAGTCATTCTGGAATGGAATGGCTTGACAGACCACAAGAGTAATAGGATCGATGAACGAATGCACACATAATCTTGACTATCAATTGATAGACAAGGGTCAGAAGACAACTAAAGAGGGACAACTCAAAGGAACATACGGTTTTGTGAGTTGTGGATGCATGGTTTAGCATGTCGAACGACGTTCAACATATTTCTTCCGGATAACCCATGCAGAGAGGTAGATCTGGCAGATTCACAATATAGAATGGAGAACTCATCAAAAGCACTCTAGTTGTGATCTTTTGGTTCAAAGGAACTCCTGCGAGGAATGGTTCATGGTATTTGGAAGAACGATATACCACAGACCTCGAGGGCTATCGCAAAGGTTACTAATAACCTAAGGGAGCTAGCAATTACTATCAACATGAAGTAAGTAGGGTGAATCTCGGGTTCAAAACCCAGAAGTGAAATGCCTACTATCTAAGTGGCATCACAGGATGCTTACGAGAATGATGGCCAGAATCATCACACTGGGATCACAAAACATGACTGGATTACTAGGTGATACTCTAGACACCTAGGGTCATAATAATAACTCCAACATAAGGGTCGAGGCAGTAGAGTACCTCAACTCAACAATTTGTGTGATTAACCTGGCCTAAAAGACATTGAAACCAGAGGAAAAGGATTTTGCAAATGCATCAGACTCTTTGGAAACCTGGGATGACTCGGACAACATAACGACTGTAAATGCTCAGAAAAGATTTGAGACATTCACAAAATGGTGGCATAGCCACTCAAAAGCACAAAATCAAGGTTTCAAGATCAACAATTAACATACGGAAGTAATAGGAACTGAAACGAGGCTTAAGTCCAACAATTCTATAAGTCTACGGATTAGTAACACATGATCCTGATAGAAAGAAGAGATAGCCTAGTTCTTAATCCCCGTAGGAAGGATAAGATGACTCAGATCAGAAGGGCATAAGGTATAAGGAGTAAAAAGAGACTTACGTTCCATCCCACAATCAATTCCCTTATATAGCTAAGAATTTCTAGACTCAACTTCGACCAGTTTGGCTTGGTAATCCTACAGGCAGTCAAGCTCTGATACCAACGCTGTCAGGACCCCGATCCTAAGTCACACCGATCTAGCATGTAACACATCATATCACTTTGCGGCCTCATGCACGGTATTCCCACAGGTGCCACCTTACCTGGCCCGGGACCGTTTGCGCCTTTTGGCTCACGTATATGATAGTGTCGCTAGCATCCATATGACAAAGAACCCGGGCTGACATGGCTAGTCGTGAACCCAAAGTGGCACTAACTTACAGGGACAGACATACATGACCCAGCAACGAACGTGTCGGTCATCAGCGAGTGAATCCAGGCTGTGGCACTGGGCTAGCAGGACTCCGGTGAACCGGGCTGTAGCGGGCTAATAGGACTCCAGTATTCATCGCGAGACATTTCCCCGAAGGGACAGACACAGGAACGAAGAAGGACACATGCCGGCCAGCCTAGGTGTTCTGGAGCAGTAGCAAGCTACCATGGCTCAGTGGAAACACCAGGAGACATTTCCCGGTAAGAGAGGCTACTAAGGATAAACAACTAGATAGTTAGATCCCACACATACCAAGCATTTCAATAACATACACACAATATGCTCGATATGTGCAATACAACATGGCATCACAACATGACTCTACAACTTAAGTATTTAATTCAATAGGCTCCGAGGAGCGAGATATTACAAACATAGGTCTCATGACCCAACATTCAGAGCATACAAGTCAAAGCACAAGCGGAAGCTTAACATGTCTGAGTACAGACAACTGTAAACGAAAAAGGCTGAGAAGCCTGACTATCTACCAGATCCTGCCGAGGGCACAAGATCGTAGCTGAGGTAACAAGCTAAACGGCGAAGTCCACGCGGTACTACTAGCGAGACTGAAGTCTCTCTGCAAAAACATAAATTAAGCAACGTGAGTACAAATGTACCCAGCAAGACTTACATCAGAACTAACTACATATGCATCATTATCAACAAAGGGGATGGTGGGGTTTAACTGCAGCAAGCCAGCTTTGACTCGGTGGCTATCCTGAACTACGACTGCAAGTAACTCTTTTGAGGTGGCGCACACGAGTCCACATATTCACCATATCAATACACCACTATGGATCCGCTCTCGTTTCCCTACGAGAACGCCATCCATAGCACTCACGCTTATCTTGCGTATTTTAGAGTATCCACTTTCACTTGTCTATGAACTGTACAAGGGGTCCAAGTTTCCATATCCGAGGAATCCGGCTATTCGAATAGATAATGATAACCCTGCAGGGGTGTACTTCTTCACACACGCTCTCGCCACTTACCGCCCTGTACACGTCATGTACCTCGGCAACCTTCAAGCGGAAGCCGGGCGAGGGAGTCAGCCACGACCTGACTAACCGAACAAGTCTCTTGTCCAGGTTTATCGCCTATTCGGGTTCCATCCGCAAGGAGATCCGGCCGGGGTGTCGCTCACGGCCCCAAACGTTGTGAGCAGGGTTCCCAAGCCCACCATCCGGGTGCCACTTGGTACACCGTGCCACTGTGCCTAGTCTGTCCCAAGCCCACTTGTACCGGGTGCCACTTGGTAGACTACTAACACTACCTACAAACACCAGAAACTAGTTGCAACTCCTGGACAGAGATCATGTTGATTAATAAGTCGAGAGAGTCAATTAAGGATCCCAATGTGTGGTAGTAGCTGTTCATGGATCACAAACACAGAACTCAGTTCCTAAGGACGGCTGCAATGAGACAACCCACCATGTACTCCTACATGGCCTCTCACCGCTACCTTTACCAAATCGTGTTCACACACTTAGCTCTCAACGGTAGGACATGTTCACACACCTCTGGTTCATCCCCGATGAATCAGACCTGACTCAACTCTAAGCAGTAGCAGGCATGACAAACAAGCAGGAATGAGTAGGCACAACAGGGCTCAAACAACTCCTACTCATGCTAGTGGGTTTCATCTATTTACTGTGGCAATGACAGGTCATGCAGAGGATAAAGGGGTTCAACTACCGCAGCAAGTAACAGATGATCGTTGTTGTCCTAATGCAGTAAAAGAGAGCAGGAGCGAGAGAGTGGGATTTTATCGGAATGAACAAGGGGGTTTTGCTTGCCTGGCACTTTTGAAGATAATATAGTTCTTCATCGGTGTCATCGATCACATCGCCGGTACACGTCTATCGAGAGGGGACAATTACCGGCAAACAAGGAAGAACACAATCAATGCAATGTGACAATATGATGCATGTGTGACATGGCAATATGATGTGATTTGAGCTAATGCAACTAGCAGCAAGTTGAATGGAGTTGGTTTGAACCCTAGGTTCAAATTCAAACTCCACATGTGATTATTTAAATGCCATTTAATTGAATTGTCCTAAACATCAGCTATAAGTTGTTCTAACATGCATGAAAATGTTACAGATGGATAGATTGGATTTTTCTGATCATTTTTCATATATAATTTATTTAATTTGGAGTTACGGTTGAATTTCTATGAATTTTAGAAGTTTTAGGCATTTTCTGAAATTATTAAATCATTTAAGATTTATTTAAAACCAGAAAAGGGGTTTATTGCGTCAGCATGACCTCATAGTGACGTCAGCAGGTCAACGGGCAGGTTCAGGTCAATCCTGACCAGTGGGGTCCACTGGTCAGTGACTGGGGCTGATTAGTGTCGCTGACATGTGGGCCCAGTCAACGGCCATGTCAGCTTGGTCAAAGCTGACGCGTGGGCCCACTGATATTAGTTAAAACTAAACAGAAACTAATCTACTATTAATTAGACGGTGGGGCCCAGCTGTCAGTGTAACTAAGCTTAATTAGTGGGATTGTTAGTGGCTAATGATGGGCCACGTCGACATCGCCGGAGTTCGGCCGGCGACGACCAAAACCGACGACGGAGGCTCGCCGGGATGGCTACTCCGGCGCCCATTCAACGCGCGGAGGGGTTCTATAGGGAGCTCGAGCTCATGCGCATCCAATGGAGCAAGCCAGATGAGCTGGGGTTAGCTGTGGCGTCGGCAGCGGCGGGGGAGGCGGCGGCCGGAGTTCGGCCAACGGCGGGTTAGGCGATGCAGGGCGCTAGGGGAGGCGTTGGTGCGTGCTACGTGCTCCTGGTGAGGTGTGGAGCGCGGTGGTGTGCCCGGCTTCGAGCCACAGTGGCTCTGGCCACGACGGCGACGAGGCACGGCGGCGGGAGCTTCGGCCGTGGTGGAAGATGGAACTAGGGGACGGGAACAGAGGGAGCGAGCAAAGAGGAGGCAGTAGGAGATCACAGGGAGAACGATGAGGTGGTCAGCGAGCTCGGGGGCGTCTTCGGTGCTGTGAATCGAACGGCGGCGATCGCCGGCTGTGGCGATGAAGATGGCGGTGATGGCGTGGCTTCAGGGCACCCGGCGTCGCGTGCGTCGTGGTAGAGCTTCCCGGATCCAAGGCGGAGCTCGTGGCCTAACTGGCTGGGCGTGGGGATGCTGGTGGCTCCGGTGGTGCTCGTCGGCTGTCTCGGGTGCGTCCGGGGATGAGCGAGGGAGAGAGATTGAGGAGGGAGAGGGGATGCAGCGGGTGAGGGAAAAGAGCGAGGGGACACGGGGCGTCGTCGTGGCGTTGCTAGGAGGGTCGGGGAAGCAGGAGGTGGCCGGGGCGGCGTCGGCGCTCGCCACCGAGCTGCTTCGGTGCGAGGGGAGGAAGACGACAGGGGGAAAAGCGGCGGTGGGCTGGGCCGCTGGAGGAGCTGGGCCGGCTGGGCTGCCAGGTGAGCAACAGGTAGGTCTTCTGCTCTCTCTTTCTTTCTCTTTTCTATTTTCTGCAGTTTGTTTTGATTTAGTTTTAGACACTAAATCATTTTTTTATAAATTCTGTAGGTTTTTATGTGGCTTGCTAAAATATATACAAAGCCACTCACAAACTTCGAGAATTATTGGAGTCATATTTAATATATATTAAATATAAATCCAAAGCAAATAGTTATTGGATTAATTCAAATGGCCAAAATAATTATCTCTGTGACTCCAAAAATATTGGTTTGAATTTTACCTCTTACCAATATTTCTATGGAATAACAGGAACATTTTCTTGGACTCATTTGAGAAGATTTAAATGTTGGTTATTTTTAGAGGTTTCCTGAGGCTTTGAAAATTCCTCAATTCAAATTTCATTTGAATTTAAACATGATGCACACATGGAAGCAAGCATAGGTCAGGCCAGAACTAGGGATGTGACACTCTGTGTAACCCTAACCCTCTTCGGTGCCTATATAAACCGAAGGGTTTTAGTCCGTAGGACGAACAACAATCATACCATAGGCTAGCTTCTAGGGTTTAGCCTCTCTCATCTCGTGGTAGATCTACTCATGTACTACCCATATCATCAATATTAATCAAGCAGGAGTAGGGTTTTACCTCCATCGAGAGGGCACGAACCTGGGTAAAAACATCGTGTCCCTTGTCTCCTGTTACCATCCGCCTAGACGCACAGTTCGGGACCCCCTACCCGAGATCCACCAGTTTTGACACCGACATTGGTGCTTTCATTGAGAGTTCCTCTATGTCGTCATCTTTAGGCCCGATGGCTCCTACGATCATCAACAATGATGCGGTCCAGGGTGAGACTTTTCTCCCCGGACAGATCTTCGTATTCGGCGGCTTTGCACTGCGGGCCAATTCGCTTGGCCATCTGGAGCAGATTGAAAGCTACGCCCCTGGCCATCAGGTCAGATTTGGAAGTTTGAACTATACGGCTGACGTCCGCGGAGACTTGATCTTCGACGGGTTCGAGCCACAGCCAAGCGCGCCGCACTTTCATGATGGGCATGATCTAGCTCTGCCGCCGGACAGTGCCCTGGAGGCCGCACAAGTGTCCGCTCTGACCCTTAGCTCGGAGCCGACTGCGCCGATCGAGGACGGGTGGCTGGACACCGCCTCGGGGGCTGCTATCTCTACGACGATTGAGCCGAACACCAACCCTGTCCTTTGCGAAGCTCGTGACTCCAAGGTGCCGGACTCCTCGCCGGACTCCGAACCTTCCGCGCCCCTGCCAATCGAATCCGATTGGGCGCCAATCATGGAGTTCACTGCCGCGGACATCTTTCAGCACTCGCCCTTTGGTGGCATCCTGAATTCGCTAAAGTCTCTCTCTTTATCAGGAGAGCCCTGACCGGATTATGGTGAGGAAGGTGGGGATGCGGACGACGAAGAAATTCAAAGCCCACCCACCACCCACTTTGTAGCCACTGTCGATGATTTAACCGACATGCTCGACTTCGACTCTGAAGACATCGACGGTATGGACGACGATGCAGGAGACGACCAAGAACCAGCACCTACAGGACACTGGAAGGCCACCTCATGGTGGACATCCCAAAAGATGGGAATGGCGATGGAACAACGGAGGATGACCCCTCCAAGAAACAGCCTAAGCGCCAGCGTCAGCGGCACCGCTCTAAATCCTGCCATAGCAAAAACGGTGATTCCGGCACCGGAGACAATAACACCCCGAACAGTGCCGAAGACAACCCCCTCCAGCAGGATTTAGCGCAAGAGGATGGAGAAGCCAGCCCTCATGAGAGAGAGGCAGACAAAGAGGTAGAGGACGATAATTACATGCCTCCCTCCGAAGAGGAGGCAAGCCTCGACGACGACGAATTTGTCGTGCCTGAGGATCCCGTCGAACAGGAGTGTTTCAAACGCAGGCTTATGGCCACGACAAGAAGCCTCAAGAAAAAGCAGCAACAGCTTAGAGCTGACCAAGATTTGCTAGCCGATAGATGGACTGAAGTCCTGGCGGCCGAAGAGTACGAACTCGAACGCCCCTCCAAGAGCTACCCAAAACGCAGGCTGCTACCCCGATTAGAGGAGGAAGCACCTAAACCTACATCACTAGCGCATGACACGGCCGACTGGCCACCTCGTGGCCGCGACAGAGAGGCCTCTCGGCCCTCCACTCAAGCCGCACCCCGGCACCGCTCAAAAAGTACCAAGGCACGGGGAAGTGCGCCAGACCTGCGAGATATATTGGAGGACAGGGAAAGGCAAACAAGATCGATCTACGGATCGCGTGGGCGCCCCACTACACGTGACGATAACTGTCACATTGGATATGGCAATTCCGGCCGGGCCGAACACAGTGGACAAAGCTCATTTGAGCTGCATCGTGATATAGCCCAATACAGAGGCGCCGCACACCCACTATGCTTCATAGATGAAGTGATGGATCGTCAAATCCCTGAGGGTTTCAAACCCGTAAACATTGAATCATACGATGACACAACAGATCCTGCGGTCTGGATCGAGGACTATCGCCTTCACATCCACATGGCCCGCGGTGATGACCTACACGCCATCAAATACCTCCTGCTCAAGCTTAAAGGACCAGCTCGGCATTGGCTTAAAAGCTTGCTAGCAGAGTTAATCGGTTGTTGGGAAGACCTGGAAGCCGCATTCCTCGACAATTTCCAGGGCACTTATGTTCGACCACCAGACGCCGATGACCTAAGCCACATAATTCAGCAGCCAGGGGAATTGGCCAGACAATTCTGGAAATGGTTCCTAACCAAAAAAAATCAAATCATCGACTGTCCGGATGCAGAGGCCCTTGCAGCCTTCAAACATAACATCCGCGACGAGTGGCTTGCCCAGCACCTAGGACAGGAAAAGCCGAAATCCATGGCAGCCCTCACAACACTTATGACCCGGTTTTGCGCGGGAGAGGACAACTGGCTAGCTCATAGTAACAACATGACCAAAAGCCCTGGTAATTTGGATACCAAGGACAGCAACGGCAGGTCGCGTTGCAACAAGCACAAGCGCCGCATTAATGGCGATAATGCCGAAGATACGGCAGTCAATGCTGGATTCAGAGGCTCTAAACCCGGTCAGCGGAAAAAGCCATTCAAAAGAAATACTCCGGGCCCGTCCAATTTGGACCGAATACTTGATCGCTCGTGCCAGATACACGGCACCCCCGAAAAACCAGCCAACCACACCAACAGGGATTGTTGGGTGTTCAAGCAGGCAGGCAAGTTATGCCGAAAACAATGACAAGGGGCTGCATAGCAACGACGAGGAGGAGCCCCGACCACCGAACAATAGAGGACAGAAGGGCTTCCCCCTACAAGTGCGGATGGTGAACATGATATATGCAACTCACATACCCAAAAGGGAGCAGAAGCGTGCACTAAGGGACGTATATGTGATGGAGCCAGTCGCCCCAAAGTTCGATCCATGGTCGTCCTGCCCAATCACTTTTGATCAAAGGGACCACCCCACTAGCATCAGCCATGGCGGATTCGCCGCATTGGTTCTAGACCCAATCGTTGACGGATTTCACCTCACTAGAGTCCTGATGGACGGCGGCAGCAGCCTGAACCTGCTTTATCAGGATACAGTGCGCAAAATGGGCATAGACCCCTCAAGGATTAAACCCACAAAGACGACCTTTAAAGGCGTAATACCAGGTGTAGAGGCCAACTGTACAGGCTCAGTTACACTTGAAGTGGTCTTCGGATCCCCGGATAACTTCCGAAGCAGGGAGTTAATCTTCGACATAGTCCCGTTCCGCAGCGGCTATCACGCACTGCTCGGACGAACCACATTTGCAAAGTTCAATGCGGTGCCGCACTACACATACCTCAAGCTCAAGATGCCAGGCCTTCGAGGAGTCATTACGGTCAACGGAAACACCGAATGCTCTCTCCGAACGGAGGAGCATACGGCGGCCCTCGCGGCGGAAGTACAAAGCAGCCTCTCAAGGCAATCCTCGAGTCCGGCTATTAAACGTCCGGACACCGTCAAGCACGCCCGGAGCAACCTACAACAAGACCGCCTGGCACGTCCCGAGCACACGTAGCAATGCGGCCCCAATCCCAGCCCTCGCGAAATTGTGAAACCAGTACTACGCGTACATAATTACGCTCTGGAAATACCATGGGCATAGGGGGAGGGGCACGACCACGGCAGGCCGAGAATGCGGCTCAACCGCACCTGGGGCTGCCGATTGTGTCATTCTTTTTTCTCTTACTTTCAGGACTCCTTTCTCAAGAAGCCCTGTCCGGCAGTAGAATCGCCGAACACACGATGCAACAGCCAGGGAAGCAGAAAGCTACGTCGAGTGTCCAGGTGGTCTCTATAACGAGCAGTATACTTGTTTCACATATCATCCCGCAGCTCGCCCCTGGAGGGGGACATGTCAAATAGTGCCGTCCATTGCTTATCGCACTAGTTGTATCATTCTGCTTTTACCACATCCTTTTTAAATAAACAATACATAGCTTCTGACTATTATTGCATTCCTTTTTTTATCTATATATGTTCACTTATGACATGTTGCACCCGTACACTTTGGTACGGCCAAATACACCAGGGGCTTAAGTACCCCAAAATATGGTGTGATAAGTCCGAACACTTTCACAAGTTCGGCACCCCGAACTTATAGCATTATATGCATCGGCTCCGAATCATGTCTTGGGTCAATAGTTGGGTTTGCCCGGCTCCCATGTTTTGGTACCTTACGTTCCATTATATCGGCTAAGGTAGCGCTGGGAGAACCACTGCGATTGTGCCCCGGTTGAGCTGGGTTAAGCACCTCAGTGGAGAAAGCTAAAACTGACTGTCGTGATAGGGCGAGAGCCGGTCGCTATTCGAGAGGTTTTCGAGTCCCTAAAGACTTATGCCGCTTAGAGCGAGGAGTCGGCTTTGTCCGGCCCAGGCGTGGATAGCGCCCCAAACTCGGTCTTCCGGATACCAGGGGCTTCGCCAAAATTTAAAATTATAGAATTCTATGTCTAAGTGAGAGTGTTCAAGCATTATAGTCCGGTTGCCTCGTTCGTTGCATTGAGCGCCTCCCTCGAAGGACCCAAGAATGGGAAAAAGAGCGCTCAAGTTTATCCCGAACACCCCAGCACTCGTGGCATGGGGGCAGAAGCCGACGACTCACCATCTCTCAAATTTAATAAACGGCCGCACAGAAGGTAATATTTTAAATTCACAAGTGTTGCTTAGCGCATATGAACAAGTTTTTAGCGTACAGGATAACAAATGCGAGTTTACTCAAAAATTACATCTTTGGAGCATTCACCCGCTATAAGGCGGGCACCCTTCAGGACACCCTCTTAATACATCTCGGGCTTGCGATACTCCTTGCCCGGCGGTGGTCTGTCTGTCACAAGCTTCTCAGTGTCCATCTTGCCCCAGTGCACTTTAGCACGGGCAAGGCGTCCACCAGCCGGCTCACCAGCCCGAAGTAGCTCCCAGGCATGGCTTCCTTAGGCCACAGCCGAACTATGTGGCGCTTCATGGCCTGTTCGGCCACCTTATGGAGCTCGACCAGCTGCTTCAGCTAGTCGCTCAAGGGCACCGGGTGTCCGGCCTCAGCATACTGACACCATAACACCTTCTCCATCAAACTCCCCTCCTCGGCTCGGTAGAACGCGGCAGCATCAGACACACTGCAGGGCAGATCTGCGAATTCTCCTGAAGAGCTCCGGATTCGGGTAAGTAACAGATAATTCACTTTCATGTGCTTGCTTTGCATAAAGATTGCCTTACCTGCCGCTATCCTTTTCAATGCCTCAATTTGCTGGAGGGCTTTTTGGGCTTCAGCCTTAGCGGCTTTGGCGCTCTCAAGCGCCGAGGCGAGCTCGGACTCTCGAGTCTTTGAGTCACGCTCCAAACTCTCGTGTTTTTCCACGAGAGCCTGGAGCTCTTGCCGCACCTCCGCCACCCGCGCCTCCTGCTTCTCTCGCTCGGTGCGCTCCGCGGCCACATTGCTTTCGGCCTTGGACACCGCTTCCTTCAGGGTCACCACCTCGTTCGTGGCCCCTGCAATACTCACGTTATTCCTGTCATTTTTGGCAACCACATGTTTTATATACTTCCATAAGGTATTACTTACCTTCCCTGTCCTCGAGCTGCTTTTTGGCAAGGCCGAGCTCGTTCTCGGACCGCTTGAGGCTCTACTTCAATGCATTGACCTCCGCAGTCAGTGCGGCATAGGTCAGCAGTGCAACCTGCATTCCCATATTGACATACCTATGTTAGACTCCTGCGTACATCTTTTAGATCCTCAGTTTGGCTTTTCTTTCCGAACACCAAACTAAGCATCAGGGGCTACTGTCTATATGGTAACATTTTTACATATCTTAAATACTTACCTCAAAGCCTGTTAGAAGGCTGGCACAGGCTTCAGTCAGCCCGCTTTTGGCGGACTGAACTTTCTGGATCACCACACTCATAACAGTGCGGTGCTCCTTGTTGATGGAGGCGCCGTTAAGCGCCTCCAACAAATTATCCAGTGCCTCTGGTTGGACGGAGGTCACCGGTGTCGCAGTCTTGCCCTTCTTACGAAGGGGCCGCCTGTCGGACTCTGGAACCACTGAAGGTTCTAGTGCGGAGTCCGGCCCAGGGACAGACTTAGAGCCCTTTGGGGTTTTATCCCCCTTGCGCCTGGAGTCCGGGAGGTTGCCTTGCGGCGCCTCCTGGACCACCTCCTCCTGGCTGGGCCCCTTTTGGGACCCCACCTCGGCGTCATCCGCAGTGCGAGGAGAGGAGGCAGCCGGAAGTGAGGTGCTATTCACGTCTGACGAATCCAGGGAGCCGCTCGTTGAAGCGTCGAGCCCGTCCTTGGGCGGGCTGCAGGGTTATATTCGGTGTTAGGAGATTCTGTGCGACAAATGAAACAACATGAGTTATTCTGGTATCCGGACACTATGATTTCGCCAAGGGCTTAGCCCTCAGTGGCCACTCCTCCTTGCCGTCGTCGGTGTTGGTGGAGTAGTCCGGAGGGAGGGTCCTTCCCTTCTTGGACCCTTCGGCCTCCCCAGTTGGGGCGGCCTTCCTTTTCTTCTCTCCCCCTGCTGAGGGAGAGGCCTCTTTTTCCTCCTCCTCGTCTTCGCGGGAGGAGTCCGCCTCGGAGTCATCGGACGATGAGTCCGACAACACCTGGCGCCGGGAACTCCTTCGAGTTCCCATGGCCTTCTTCTTGGCCTTCTTCTCTGGCACCACGTGAGGTGCGGGAACCAGCAGCCCCGTCAATAAGGGCGTCCGCTGGGTCTTCTGGCAAGGGAGCCGGACAATCAACCTGCCCAGACGTCTTCTGCCAATCCTGTCAAAGGCAAGGGAGTTTAGATCCTGCATAGAGTCAAACTATGGAAAACAAGAGTCCCGTAAAGGGTAAAGTAGCTTACCTCGCTGGCTTGACGCTGCGAGCTGAATCCATGATCTTCGGTAGCGGATGCGGGAGCCTCGGCGCCCTTGAACAGCACCTTCCAGGCATCTTCGTACGTAGTGTCGAAGAGCCTGCTCAAGGTTTGGTGCTGTGCCGGATCAAACTCCCACAAGCTGAAAGCCCGTTGTTGGCACAGGAGGATCCGGCGGATGAGCATGACCTGGACTACGTTGACAAGCTTGAGCTTCTTGTTCACCAGGTTTTGGACGCAGGTTTGAAGTCCAGTCAGCTCTTCCGAATTACCCCACGTCAAGCCCGTCTCTTTCCAGGAGGTGAGCCGTGTAGGGAAGCCAGATCAGAATTTGGGGGCCGCTGCCCATTTAGGGCCGCGCGGCTCGATGATGTAGAACCACCCCTATTGCCACCCCTTTATGGTCTCCACGAAGGAGCCCTCGAGCCATAGGACGTTGGCCATCTTGCCCACCATGGCACCTCCGCACTCCGCTTGGCGGCCGCCCACTACCTTCGGCTTGACATTGAAGGTCTTCAGCCATAAGCCAAAGTGGGGCTGGATGCAGAGGAAGGCCTCCCACACGACGATGAACGCCGATGTTGAGGATGAAATTCGGGGCCAGATCATGGAAATCCATGCCGTAGTAGAACATGAGCCCCCGGACAAATGGGTGAAGTGGAAAACCTAGTCCGCGGAAGAAGTGGGTGAGGAACACCACCCTCTCATGGGGCCTGGGGGTGGGGATGAGCTGCCCCTTGTCGGGGAGCCGATGCGCGATGTCGTTGGAAAAGTATCCGGCCTTCCGCAGCTTTCTGATGTGCCCCTCCGTGACAGAGGAGGCCATCCACTTGCCTCCCGCTCCGGACATGACTGGAGAAGGTTGAGGTGGGATGTGCGGACTTGGGCGCTGGAGCTCGAGTGCACGGAAATGGATGAGCAAAGGACGAAGAAGGCGTAGGTAAAAAGGTGGATCCTTATCTCCTTATATGGACGGACGAAGCTATGCGTCCCCACCAGCCTGGTAAAACTCGCTTATCTCCCAAGTGCCGTAATCAATGGCGTGGTTGGGTTACCCACGCCCGTATTGATGAGAATCCCGGAATAAGGGGACACGATCTATGCTTTGACAAGACGTGCCAAGGAAACCGCCTCGCTAAACGCGCTGAGGTGGGACAGTAAAAACAATTCGAATAAAGGCTTGGCCGTGGTGTGATGTCACGCCACGGAATACGTCAGTAGATTGAATTTGTGTAAATATTATTCTCTCTACGGTGGTATGTGGAACTTATTTCGTAGAGCCGGACACTATCCTTGTGTTCAAAATCTTCTATGAAGTATTCGGAGGAGGAACCCGCCTTGCAATGCCGAAGACATATGCGCGCCGGACTCGTCGTCATTGAAGCCTGGTTCAGGGGCTACTGAGGGAGTCCTGGATTAGGGGGTGTCCGGATGGCCGGACTATGACCTTTGGCCGGACTCCTGGACTATGAAGATACAAGATTGAAGACTTCGTCCCGTGTCCGGGTGGGACTTTCCTTGGAGTGGAAGGCAAGCTTGGCGATACGGATGTGTAGATCTCCTACCATTGTAACCGACTCTGTGTAACCCTAACCCTCTTCGGTGCCTATATAAACCGAAGGGTTTTAGTCCGTAGGACGAACAACAATCATAGCATAGGCTAGCTTCTAGGGTTTAGCCTCTCAGATCTCGTGGTAGATCTACTCTTTTACTACCCATATCATCAATATTAATCAAGCAGGAGTAGGGTTTCACCTCCACCGAGAGGGCCCGAACCTGGGTAAAAACATCGTGTCCCTTGTCTCCTGTTACCATCCGCCTAGACGCATAGTTCGGGACCCCCTACCCGAGATCCGCCGGTTTTGACACCGACACAAGGTTTTCTTTGACAACTACCTGTAAGAGAAGTAATTCTGTAAGGGCTCGTTTGAATTGGAGGATTCCAACAATGCAGGGATAGGAAATAGACAGGAATAGGATAGGAATGCACGTGCAAAACAGAGAATTTAAAAACATAGGATTTCTGCCAATCTGGGTGTTTGATTCACAACAATTGGAAGATCACAGGATGCAAAGAAGCATGGTGAGATTAAGTCAAACCACAAGAAAATGTACGGTTATAATGCTATTATGCTACTATCTCTTAGTCTTGTGCTTCATGAATAGGAATTTGAAAAGGGGACAAGTGAAATTAAAATTCCTACGTTTTTTCTTTCAAGGAGACACTAAAGGAACAAATCCGTGTGCTCAGTGGATAATATATATAACATGTAGAGTAAAAAAGAGATGCAACAAGTGTACAACCTCTTTGGCGAAGCCATGTCGATCTCAGCGTGATTGGGTTGGCTGGTGAGGATGCTCCGGCTGAATTTGCTATGGGAGGAGGGGAAGAATATCTTAGGCGTCTGGAGATGGAGCCCGAGGTACTGCTCCGCTGTGATGGAGGGTTTTGTCGTTGGAGCAGCTTCGGTGAGTTGTACGATGCCGAGGCTGAAGCAGGACAAGAGAGACAACGAACAACGTTAACCTGAGTGGAATGCTAATAGCATCTCCAATACATAACGTAAAATACATAACCACAAAGTGCTAGATGTAAAATACATCAGCCGCTCATCTCTGAACTTAACTGTCGAAACCGAACCTAACTGTCGAAACTGAATTTTGCTGTCGAAACCGAACGCACTAGCAAGGTGAGGCTACACGTCAGTCAATTTTGCAGCTGTTTGATACGAAATTAAGGGCCTGCGGTTCATCTTCAACCTCCACCCCCCCTGAGCCGCCAACCATCACCGGCCAAACAGCAGCCCCCCGCCGCCCGCGGCCGGCGGTGTGCCGCCCCGCCCGCCTCGAAAACACTCCCCACCGCAGGTCCGCCGCCGCCCAGGCCATCCCTCTAGGCCCCCCCGTGCCGAGCTTTTTCTCCGGCGATCCCCACGCCACCGCCCCGCCACCGCCCCGCCACCGCCGGCGACCACCGCCCCCATCCTGAACCCTAAGATAGATAGTGGGGTACCTCTCCGGCGAGCCCCCCTCCCCGCTGTGGCTGGTTCTTCCTTCACCCCGGCGAGCCCACCCCTTGGAAATCGACTGACCCAAAATTCGATTCAGTCGACTGAAGTGTAGCCAAATCGGAGCAGCATCGCAAGCAAGAGCAAGAGCAAGAGCAGCAGCGCGAGCAAGAGCAATAGCAAGAGCAGACCAGGCAGGGGACTGAGAGCAAGAGTAGAGTAGTAGCGCGAGCGAGAGCTAAAGCAGCAGCAGCTCCTACTGATGTGGACGTCGCCGCCGAGGGAGCGATGCCGTGGAGGAAGTGGCCGACGACGCCGCCGTGGATGGAGCTGCGCCGTGTCGGCTCGGGACCGAGCGCCGGCAGCACCGTGAGATCGAATCAAGAAGAAAATGCGGCGATTAGTGTACAACCTCTTTGGTGGCGCCGATTAGGCCGTAGCTTCATCCGAGGAAACGATGATGATGATGCTCTTCCGGTGGTGCAGGTGAAGACGGCGGTGTGGGAATGGAGGTGGCGTGAAAGACGAGGGGAACGTCAGGGCAGCTCCTTGGAGGTGGAGGACGGGGTGGCTGAACCGGCGGGACGATGAGATCGGCGATGGATCCTCATCCGGTACGGTGGATGAGGGACGTCGAGGTGTTGCTGTGGACGACATCGTCGGGGAAGAATCTCCGGTTGGGTGGCGGACGGAGCAGGGTGTGGGGTTTCGTCGCGGGTTTTCGCAGCCTTGGTGTATGAATGGGTGGGCGGATGGGATGGCAGTGGGGAACCATGGCTTAGAGACGCGCTTGTCCGAAATGTGGGGTAAGTTACGAAAGTACCCCCCACCGATTTGAGGCGGTTCTTTCGGTTCAGGGGTACCACAGGCATTTCACGTGTCGGGATTTCACAGGAGGTGGGAGTTTTCGCGCGCGTTGTAATTTCGGAATAGCAAGGCGTAGGTTGAGATGGAGGGAGTTGTCGGAGCACAACGAGACAAAGATATATCTTAAATATTTCGGGCTAACAAGGTGCGGGTTGAAATTTCCGGACAAGCCTAACGTGTACTGTACCAAATCAATGCGCACTACAAATGTCATTCAAAACTTTGAATTCATGTTATGTTCAATTAAAATATTTCGCTACATGTATAATGCATGCAACCTACTACTCAAATGAAGCTTTTAGTGCATTCCAAACGTATATACTACCGCTTCAATATGAACTAAATTTGAATAAGATCTACAGTAATGATTGTTGTGAAGTCAAAGCATTTGAATTCGTTTCTCTCTTTTAATAAGATCTACAATCATCATTATTGTCAAGTTAAACCATCATTTGTGTATTATCTTCACAGCACACCACATGATCAGTATCGAGTTACATATGAACTATGTGTACTATATGAACTCGAACTAGATTTTTCGAATCCAATTTATTTTTATTTCAAATCACATTACATTTCTAGCTCTAGCTAGATCTTCATAATCTAAACCATGTCTCATATGTATAATGTATTTATCACATTATGTATGGTGCCCCGCCCCCTACGCCTACAAGTATTTAGATGTGAGTTGCAAACACCACACATTACCACAAATTCAAATAAAATGTGAGAATGTTCGAAATATAGTATTGTTTAGATTGCTCGATATTTAGTTGTAAGCTGCAAATGCCGCACATTATCCCAAATTTAAATAAAATGTGGGATTGTTTGATGTATAGTATGGTTTAGATTGTTCGGCATTTAGCTGTGAGTTGCAAACGCCATGCATTATCACATTATGGTATAACATGTGCACAATACGTGTATCACTGCTATATTCATGCATGCAATGTTTAAAACACTATGATCTCCTATTCAAATATATGAATCCGCTTTCATATCAAATTATGATCTTTGTTAGTCTCTTACACCCACACAGTCCTCTAACCTTTGTAGCTACCACTAACTTTCTCTCGTGCATGCACACGCCCTCCTCGCCCTCCCCCTCCCTCGGCATTCTATCCACCGGGCACATTCATTTTTTCCTTTAGGTCGTTCTCCCAGAGTCTCCACAACTCCTTTCTGACACACACCGATCGATAAACCTTTCCAGCGATGCCTGCCTACAGCATACACACACAGCTTCAATCTCCTCCTTTATGTGTCCTTGCCTCGTGTCTCTCATATGGTCAGACACACGTGTAAACTCTCACCCCTCTTTTAATCGATCTCACAGCCGCACACTCCTCCCCCTATCCAGCTAGTAGTTGGGCCTCTCGCACCACATCCTAGCTCCATTCTCTCTGTCTATCCGTCTCGCTGGGCCTTATTTGCCTCTAACAAATGGACGTACACCGACCGATCTCTCGCTATACATATAGCCAGCTAGGTCCTTATAACTCGTTTTTACCCACACATCGATCGATCTACCTCATTAGTTGTGTCTCTCCCTTCCTCCGACAAACAACAATTGATCTACCGATCTAGTTAGGTTTGCTTACCAAACACATGGTTCCCCTTCATCATCCATGGATGCGTCCCGACAGATCTATCACGCACAGGCACACACAGAAACACATCCCCACTCTTATTGATAACATTGCAGTTCCACCCTCAGTTTGTCTGGTAGGCCTCTCCCAACATCTCCGAGAAGCAACTCCATCACCCATCCAGCACTCTACCCCTCTCCCTCCCTCTCCCTCCCTCTCTCTCTCCTCTCTCTCTCTCTGTCCCATCATATTTCCCGTCCTTCAGTTATGTATGGATGTCGACCGATCTCCCTCATGACATAGCTGGGTCTCTCCTTCTCAACACATATACGAGTCGTTCTACCTCTATAGTTAGGCCTCTGCCTACCACTCCCCCCCCCCCCCCCCCACCCACCGATACATCAAGCGCTCTAGTCATGTCTCCCTACCACACACAAACTTGACATGTGCCCTCTAACGCTCCGGTAGGCCAATCGCCCTATATCTTTGACTTGCACACACACACGCAATTTCGATGGCTCTCTTCATTGATCTCGCACCCACCCATACTTGATCCTCTCTTCGACTCTATCGATAGCTATGACCCCTCCCTCTCTTCTCGTGGATTGCCCGACCCTCTATGTACGATATGGATAGGCCTCCATTTCACACACATTGCATGCAAAATTTTGTTTGAGATGTCATCGACACATATTCCCACAAATAATTCACGAAATCAACCCCCCCCCCCCCCCCCCCCCCACCACAAAAAAAAAAACACTCACGAACGAGGTTTGTATCTCTCACACACACCCACGTAGGTGGGGGACGTGCACGAAGAGAAGAGGTGGATGCACGGCGCACGTACTCTCGTCTCTTTCCCAACCACACCCGCGCGGGTACACGGTGGAGCTCATTTCTGTACGAAAAAGGCAGCCCACGTGGTAATTTGGCACGTGTACTGGTTGTCCACTTGGTGGAGGGAGGATCGTCTACCACGGGTGAACAAACAAATTGCGACTTGACGCATTATGTTAAATTAAAAAAAGAGGCAAACCATGTGGGGCCTACCTTAGAGGCAAGGCTCTATACACTGGAGTACTTTTGATGTGTCCCGTCAACTCGCAGAACAAGGAGAAGCTTGCTTAGTATGCCGTCTCCCCCGCCCACGGGCGCGGTGGCTCGCAGGATGAGGTGAAGCTTGCTCCTCCCTCGCCCATGCGCGCGGTGGCTCGCAGGACGAGGAGAAAAATTTACTACTCCCTCTGTTTACTCCTCGTCCATACTACCTTGGTTATAGAGATTATATCATATTGTTTGGAATACATATGTCCTTAGTAGATTTCAACATGAACTACTAGTACATACTCCAAACACTGATGTATATAGACGTATTTTAGAGTGTACATTCACTCATTTTGCTCCATATGTAGTAGCACTCTCCCTCGCCCCTCGACCCTTGCCCAAGTGGTGGACGTGCAACAATTCATTCGGTCTCATATAGCCAGAACAATATATACTACACTACCATTATTGCTCGACTTCCCAAAGAGGCGAAGAGCCAATCGCAAGGTTAATATTTTGGAGATGCCAAGCACAAGGTTATAGGAGAACGAGTAGTAGGTGCCGCGTCATTTATAAATATATTTTTTTCTTCAGTGGCACGTACGCAATATGATAGGTTCACATGGAGAGAAAAGGAAACCGCTCCAGTATATACATAGTCAGGACGGGCCAGCCTACACGGTTGCTTGCTGGGGTTGCTCTCTTCACACTCTCTCACACAAAACGACTATGGGCACATCTCTAACATGCCGGCGGATCACGTCCTCTTGGGGAAGGGGTGGATGCTTAGTGTAGATGCGGTGTCCGTCGCCGACGGCAAAAACCCACTGTCGGCACGTCCCGATCAGGGGTCCCGGCCGTTCTCTCTCATAAAGCCGGTGAAGTTGCCTTCGTCCCTTGCTCACTGCCGCGACGTGGGCAGTTGCCGCCTCCCGCCGCCCTCCTCAAGGTCGAGCTACGTCCCTCAGGTACAACTCCGTTTACAGCCGGCTTGCACCACTGCTCCAGCTGCCCACATCACTCCCTGTGTATATTTCTCTACTTCTTTGCCCCGCACATACCTGATACCTCTACTGGCTTCTACGTACTGTATTTGTGATGAGTTTATGTCTCATCAACTAGTCCTAGTAATCTTATTCTAATCACACTTCTTCAATTTCTTTGCCACAGGGATGCTCATCTTGATGTTGGTGAAACTGCACAAAATGATCCGATGGTCAAAAGGTTGCAAACTTCATTTATTAGGAAGCTCGAACGTTGCCAGCATATCAAAGCCTGGTTAGGGTTCACGGTTCAAGGGCTAGGGACTGCATGGATTGTTTTTTTCTTTAGCTGCCTCTGTTCCAAAATAAGTGTCAACTTTAGTAGTAGTACAACTTTGTACTAAAGTTTGCACAAAGTTGAGACACTTATTTTGGAACAGAGGGAGTACATATTTGCTATGATCTGTCAATCATTGAGATGCAATAGCATGCATGTTAGTCTCCTTTGTATTTGATGAAATGTTGCAACGGGTAACCTTGGACGCAAGATACATGTAACAGGAGATGGAAGCTTCATAGCATTGTACAAATTTATCTCGCTGATAAATTACAGTAGTACTAGTACTATACTAGTACTTCCTCCATTCCTAAATATAAGTCTTTGTAGAGATTTCACCATTAACCACATGCAGATGTATATAGATGCATCTTAAGTGTAGATTCATTCATTTTGTTCCGTATGTAGTTCACCTCATGGAATCTCTGCAAATACTTATCTACTAGTAATAGCTAGCCCCACTACTAGGAATTCTCTCCTCTCCTTGAGCCAGATCATCAAAATTGACGTAGCTGTTAGATGAAGTAAATCAGTCATAATAGCCGTCTGATCTAGATGTTGAGAGGTTCAGCACTAAGCCACATGCAAGCATGCAGAAATACCGTGGCACATGCATGTGAGTGGGTTTTAAATCACATCAACATGTCTGCATGCAAATATGCACCGGTAGCATGCATGTAAGTGAGCTTTTAAGTCCCATTAACATGTCAAAAAGAAAAATATAATCCCATTATGCAGTAGGAGTTGGCCGATCATTTTTCCTTATGTGGGATGATCTAAATGATGATGGGAGTTTATTTAGTTTGGCTACCACATTTGTCATGCGGTTATAGATTTTTTTTAGTTCTATGAAAGCGATAATTTTGTGCAGAGAGATATACCGCTGTTCCGCGGCAATGAGCGGGGACTCATCTAGTAATATTTAGGAACGGAGGGAGTACTATGTAAAGAGTTAGGTGTCGCACGGTGATAGTGTGAGGTGGGCCATGTAATCACTGAGCCTGCATGTTTTCACTGATCTTGCACTCCTCCGCTGTAAGAATGTTTAAAATTGTAATCTACTACCTCCTTTTGCCGAAAGCATGGGACATCCAGCAGTCCTACCACCTCAGTAATAAAGACCAATGAGCCGTCAAATCACATAGACCCAACAGTAAGTTGGACGGACGAAGCAACCATCACTCTTGCGCCAGTGAGAGGTCGCGTCCACTCTGCCCGTGCATGAATGCGGCACCGATTCTTTGGAGTGGAGCTGACCGTTTCTGGGGGGAAGCGCGCGCGGGCGGTGGAGGGGCTTTGGGTGGGCCAGGCTGGTCAGGAGCGGGCGTGGCAGCTGTCCGCATGTCCCTACCAGACACGCCCGGAAACGAGAGGATGCACCGACTCACGTGGCTAAAATTGTACACTACACACCATATCTCTGTAGGAGTAGGTCGATCTGTTGCACTCTCTAACACACACATGCTGTTAAACACACACACGCACACGCACGCACCTTGGTCCTGTTGCACCTTCTAACGTGAGTTATTACACCTAGATGGAGGGAGTAGTAAGTATACGAGATACGGTGGCACACTGACTTAAGTCAAATACAAGTGCCCAAAATTTGTGTGTATGTTATAATAAGGATTCACTTAAAATAGTACGTGAGCGAACAGAGGGATCAATTGGACAGTGTTCCCGAGCAGTAGCGAGATGTGTGAGGTAGTAAGATACACCGCCGGCGCTTTTAATTTTTCTTATTAATTTGTTTGTTTCACCCTCTGATTGGTGGGACCCAACGTACTACGTGGAGAGAGGTAAGGTGACTAAGGCTGCATTATTTCGGCACCACTGTGGATAGTCTTACCACCAAAGCCACATGACACGATTATGATTGAAATCCTAATGACTCCCACACACACACACACAAAAACACGACATGCCTGTCACACGAATGCAGGAATGTATGAAAGGTAATTTTCATCTCGTTGAACATAACGGGAGGGTTGTGTAGCTGGTTAGCCTGTTCGCTCATCAAACTTGAGGCCTCGGGTTCGATAACTACACTTGTGCATAATTTTTGCCAGGAGGATTCTCTGACTGGTCAAAATGTTTTATAGGGTTTGCACGCTTCACACTCTCTCTCCAGTATATATACACGTCGGAGCCTCAGCGCTTGTAGTTGCTCTCTTCACACTCTCTCGCCCTCTCCCGCTGGATCCTCAGCGCTTGTAGTTGCTCTCTTCACACTCTCTCGCCCTCTCCAGATCTAAACAAGACTTCGTTGGCCTCTCTCTCCCCTCACTGCTGCTCAAAGAGCCGACAGGATCCGTCCGCCGGGAAGGGAAGGAGGCTTAACACTATCGCCGTCGGCGGGGGAGGGAATCCACTACCGGCGCTGCTGTTCACTTTCCACCCAGCGGTGGCGCGTTAGGGCCTCCGACCCTTCTTCTTCGCTGCCGTCCCGTCTCCCACCGAACCACGCCCCAAGAACCTTAAGGTATATTTTACTTACTCCACATGCATTGCTCTAGCTGCATGTATACCAAGAATCTAGGACGTGGTTCAAAGAGGAAAGGAGTGGGGGAAAGTAGTGGGAAAAGTTGTATATAGCATGAATCTAGGACGTGGTTCAAAGAGGAAATGAAGGGGGAAAGTTAGATAGCATGAATCTAGGACGTGGTTCAAAGAGGAAAGGAATGGGGGAAGGTAGTGGGGAAAGTTGTATCACATAAATCTAGGACGTGGTTCAAAGAGAAAAGGAAGGGGCGAAAGTACTAGTTCAAAAAGGAAAGGAAGGGACAAGGCTGTAGAGTTTGAGCAGGACTAGATTTGCTATGCTCACATAGGGAAAGGTGTCTAAAGATAACAAAACTGGGACCAACACAAATATGCCCCTTGGTCGTTTGTTCTTTGTTGCAACAGACTGTGCATGACCACAGTACATCGGTAGATGCACATGGTGCTGGTGCGTCCACTGTCCCGTGCAACTCATTAGCTGTTGTTAATCTATGGCCCTGTTTGGTTAAAAACTCCCTCCCTACCTGCTTGGTTCCAGGGACTAAACATGTACTAGAGGTTATTAAATGACATGATAAAAGACCATGTTACCCCTAGTAATGAACTAATAGAAACAAGGTGCGATGCGTGGCAGGGGCAACTATTGGAAAAAGTCCCAAAAAGACTCCCTCGGGGTCTTCTTTCTTTAGTCCCAAATGCCCACTTTTAGTCCCGAAAAGTCCCTCCTGTTTGGTTTAGATGTGACTGACACGGAGTTTTTTTAGTCCCTACACCAAAATGTCCCTGTAAACAAACACCCTCTAATAATGCCGCTGGAAAATTGATGCAATGCCACAGTTAAAAGCAAATTACATGTTTAACGAATTTTATTGTTAATATAATCTCTATGTTAATATTAATCAATGCCACCATTTGAGAAATGCTACTGTCTTGCTTTCTTTCCCATTTAGATAAGGTAGATGCTTCTTTTTGTTGGCTTCTGTGTCATCCACCGTTATTGACCACTAATTGTTTCCTTTGCACCTCTGTGTAAACAGGGTTATCTACTTCACCTTGTTGCCATTGTGACCTTTTGTTGCACTGCACAAAACACTTTTGTTTTAAGAGTGTTTTGTGCAGTTCAACCAAAATGTCACACCGACAATGTTGCTTGATTGCTTGATCTTAGTGGAACTGCACAAGAGGAGATCTTACTTCCTATCCGTTAAGGCGAAATTTGGTTCAGATCTTCTTCTTGTGAGTTGTTTGAATTCCGCATCATGAGAGGTCAGTACTAGCCTTCTTTCACATGATTCTGCAGTGTGCTTTCATATGTTGTGCTACTTGTACGATAATGTTGCTTGATTTTAGTGAACTGCACAAATGGAGACAAGACTTCCAATCTGTATGTGCACCGTAATATCCCATTGAGGTAAGATAAGGATATTTCACAACTGCTGGCCTGTATTTTGCCACTTTCATCAGAAAATTAAGTTTAGTACTATACTTGTGCTCCCTAATTGACATGCCAAATCTTACATTGAAGGCGAAGCTTGTCTGTTATTGAACCAAGTGATGACGGGGAAGAACAAGCGGAAGAAAAACAAAAATCAACTCCCGGTGTTGTAATGAAGCACTGGAACTGTGATGACACAAGTAATGATATAGTTTTGCATCTTAATTTATTGCTATAGCTGGAACGAGCAATTGTTTTGCCATTGATTTGATGCCATACGTAATTATCTCTACTTGTGCAAACAGGGATCTTCTTTGAAGATACCATATATTTTAGTGGAGTTTCACATGAAGATGTTGGAAACATTAAACTAATCGAGGAGTATATAGTAAGCATGGCCACCCCCGTAGATAGCAACAGATGGTTCCTGAGAAGTGCTTCATCTGTATGCTCTACACAATCAGCCTACTGACAAAGGTTGGTACTCGCCCACTGATTTCATCCATATGATTGAGCTTTGTCATCTTTATTGGTGTTGTGCTACTGTTTAGATACTGTCATGAAAAAGTGGTATTGTCCTTGGGAAGTACTTCATATGTGTTGTTTTAAATATTTCCTTTCCTTTTTTTCAAGCAAACATGGATGCTAGCATTTAGTAGTCCTCTTGTCTTTGCACAACAGGATCATCTTCCTCTGAAGAAGAATATGGAGTACGTGAAGTGACTAGTTCCGATTATGCCAGGATGAAGAAGCACTGTCTATCTTCTCATCAGAAGGAGCAGTTGAAGGATGGTTACATTACTCCCCACAAGACCAAACTAACTTCAACTCAGAGGGACTGACAAATCTCCATTTTTTTGCTGTGATGCGCGAGTACAATGTTGTTCTAGGATTCTTTTTGGTGAGTTCCATTTTTCTAAAAGTGTGCTCTACATGGACCATATGTGTGCCTGTTGAAACTGTCAATTCATAGTACAGTTTTCTTTATACTAATCACTTTTTTGTATTTGTGCAAACAGGGGTGCTCAGCTTGATTTCAACGGGAACTGCACAAAATGTTCATGAATACATCGAATCATTCATTTCCACCACAAGAAGGGAGGTGCCCATAAGTTCAAGGCGTTGCAACATATAAGGGCGAAATCATAGAAGCTACGTGTGGATTTGGTTGATTTTGGTGGAACTGCACAAAAAGAACAGCTGATTTATTTAGCACGAGTTGCCATGTCAATGTCCGAACTGATGGCAAACCCCGCCCATTCCATAATCATAGGCATTTGATATTTTGGAATGGGACAACCTTGTCAAATTTTGCTCATTGATTTTAGCAAGATATGCGTTTGATATTTTCGAATGGGACGCCCTTTGCTGTTAGCAGCGGCGATCAATTTTTTATTTATTCTTTAGTTGTGAAGTAAATGTTGCCTCTGACATGTGAGTCGCTGAGATGCATAATCATCGATTGTTTTGAATGTTCTCTATGAATTGTCAGGCCTGTGTGTTTGATTGCAATGTACAGAAACGCTAAAAAGCTGCTCAAACTCTTTGTACTCCTTCTGTTCCTTTTTACTTCGCATATTGTGAAAGTGCATACTTTTTTGTATAAGATTGGTCAAAGTAGAGATACTTTGACTGCAGACAAAACTTGTATGCAGACTAGAAAGGACCGGAGGGAGTACATGTGAAATTGCTGCAAACGTGGTGATCACCCTAGGAATAATGCTAGTACGTATTGTTTTGCATGTTCATCCAATGCCAGCGATACAAGAATTCGAACTAATCGAAATAAATTCATTCATACACGGTCGGATATCATATAAACATGGAGGATTTCATTACATTTCATACATTCTTCAACTAAAAAGGGGTGTTTGTGGCCACATGCATCTCCCAGATGCAGAGGCCGGGGGTCATCCTCCTTTTCAAAAAAAACTAAAAAGGGGTGCGCTGGAGGTATAATTAATTAACCGAAGCTACCCACCTATGTCCCGCTGAGCCAAACAGAAGCTTTAGTGACTTAACTGCAGGTGCAGTTGCGTAACTGACATGTGGCCTGTTGGGCCCACGTGTCATTCAGCCAACTGCACCAGCAGTTAAGTAGAAGCAGCGTTCTTCTCTACTGCAGCTCTCTGACTCCACGTCGCTGCCAAGAAGCTAACCGGCCGTCAATGGACAACCCGCCTAGCTTCGCTTCAACCGGAGGGTAGCAGCGGTGGCCTTACTTGGACCCGAGCGGCGGCGACCTACCGTGTTCTACTCTTCCTCGTTTTCTGTGTGGCGAGGCCTCTTTGGCAGTGGGACGGGGCCTCGGCGGAGCCGGCGATGCCTCTGTCTTGTTGCCGGCGGGCGGCGCCTCAGCGGAGCGGTGGAAATCCTCCCCCACATTGCCGACACGATGGGGCCACGGCTGAGCCGGCGATGTCCTCTGCCTCGTTGTTGGCGGGGCGGGGCCTCGGCGGAGCTGGCGGTGTCCTCCACCTTGTTGTTGGCGCCGCGGGGTGTCGGCGGAGCAGGGCATCATTGACGCCAGCGGAGCGGGGACTCGTTGGAGCCGGCATTGTCCTCTGCCTCGTCCTCAGTCTCGCCAAACAGCGCCTCGCCCGCTTCATCGCCCTCTTTGCTAGCATCTTTGTAGGCGGCCGCAGCCTCCGCCACCCGCATGCGGTACCGCCAGCACTCGAGGCGGCCCTTGCGGGCGGAGCGGTACGAGTCGAGCAGCGCCTCCTACTCTGCCCGCTCCGCGACGATCTGCTCCTCCATCTGCAGGTGCTCATGGAGGAGATGGTGGTTGTAGCCGGCGTCGGCCTGCGCCTCCCGGAACCGCTCCTCACGCATCTGCCTCACCCTGTCCATATATTGGGCACGGGCCTCGCTGATGGTCATGGTGCAATGCACCGGCGAGGATGGCGCGGAGGAGGGGGTTGGCGCCGGATCGTTGACTACCATGTTCTCCATTGGGACGTCGTCATTTTCCGGTTGCCTGCCGGCCAGCCGGTCGGCAGCAATTGCTGCTATCTCCTTGTGGTCCGTCGTCCACCCGTCCCGAAGAGCGCTGGAGCACGAGGAAGCCATGGTGGGCAGTAGTGGTGTGGACAGGAGAAAGGCAACGGATGCGGATGACTGCGGCTATGGCCGGCGCAACAGTTTATATAGCAATGGTGGGCGGGCCGAGGGACGGACGTGTGACGCTGGAGTAGCCGCCTCAGCAACCGTTGATCATTAATGTGTGCGGCAGATGGACAGACGGATGACACTTGTGTCGTTTGAAGGCGGAGCAATCGCCTGCACCGGGAAGCGGGCGGCCGGCGTTGACTGTTTCGGGCAGAAAGCGCGTGCGGGCAAGGAGATCACTTTACTTGGATATGATGACAATGGGGACCCACCAGGTCCATAGCCTCACGTACGCAAGTGCCTCCTTATTATATATATATAACTATAATTTATTTTGCTTCCTCCTGGTTTCCTGACATCACGGTCCCACACCATTGTCTACCTATGTACTCCCTCCTTTCCAGTTTATAGGGCTTATCTCAAAATTTTAGTTTTTCCATTTTATAAGGCTCAATTTGGTTGTTTTCCATCACATGTTCAGATTCCAAGGTGCATTAAATCATTGCATGCAAGTATTAAGAGAAAATTGACCAATGCATGTACTTTATGCATGCATGCATTGCAATTAATGCATTGATAAACATAATTTTTTGAGGATAACAAGAGCATTAATTAGGTGCTTTTGCAAAACTAGAAAAAGTTTTCCACCACCCGCCATCTACCTTGATTGGTGAGATTTTTGAATTGAGCATTATAAACCGGAAAGGAGGGAGTAGTCAATAAACGAGAGGATTGCACAAGAAGCGGCCGACAGCTGGGACCAAGCATCTCGAGCAGTTTTTGTGTTTTTGAGGTGTGAGCACTACAGAGTATTTCGATGTTTACCCCAGATATTAATTTTTCTCCTCTGAACAATAATGAAAACATCGCTGCAGGTATTAACTGGGCGGGCTGTGGCCCGTCTAGCCCAGGCCAGATATCCAGCCTAGATATTAATTTTTTTCAAGCTGAAAATGGCTAGCCCAGCTATACTTTTTTTAGGAATACCCAGGCAAGGTCAAGTTGTTATTCTCCGCCCCGCTGGGATGCAAATCTTTCCTAGGAGGGATGCATTAGGCTTAACAAGAAAATGGGCTTTAAGAAATAATAAATGGGATGTAATTATAAAAACTGGGTAGTAACTATAAAAAAATGGACCAAACAATGATTACTTTATAAAATATGATTATTGGAATATTCAAAATTTTAATTTCATTAATTGTTGCGAGCGGAATGTTTCGTTGGATTTTTACGCAATATAAATTTATATTGAAATTGTATTTAATCTGACTAAAATTTCGGGAAAAAATATTCGGATCCCATCAAAATGTGGGAAATTTTATTGAATTCTGTTTTGACGGTTGGTTGAAATGGGCTGTACTTTTAACAAACTGTAAATGGGCTGTAGTAAATTCCATTAGAATTCAAAAATGGGCTACACATTCTTACAAATCTCAAATGGGCTATAAGTTCTCTGTCACACACTTCTGGCCTTACTAAGTTGACGCGTCCCCTAAAAAAACAGAGTTGACGGGTATGCAAGGCTTTGTCAACTTATAGTGAACACACGGTTCTAGCAGCAGTGCCCGTTGGATGTCCATCCAACGGATGCTGTGCTTCTTCTTCAATCTCAGATATTCTAGCTTCACCCGCCCAAAAAATGATTCATCCCCCTGACATCTGGGGTGCACCATTTCGTAAGCTAACCTATGGGCCTACTAAGTTGACGTACCAAGGGCTTTGTCAACTTAGTCAATATAAACGATTCTAGATGTAATGACCGTACGATGTCCATCCAACGGCCGTCGTGCTTCTTCAACCTCTAGTCTTCTTGCTCCAGCCGCCCAAAGCAGCGCCGGTTGTGCCGCCTGCTCCTGCCTCCCATGGCCGGCTGTGCTGCCGCGGAGGCCTCACCACCCCTACTACTCCCACCGCTGGACAGGCCATCCCTCCACTCACCCACTGACCCACACCCCCTATTATTCTGCGGCGATGGAAGCGCAACCGAACCAGTGAACCCTCGTACTCCTCTCCGCGTGTGCATCCACTGCCGCATCTTCCCCGGCTCCGCGTCGTCCCCTTCCTAGGCCTCGCCGTCGTCCACCGCCGTGGTGCTCTCGGCGCGGTGTGGTCAACGTGGTCAAGGAATGACCTTCATCGGACGTGGACTGTACGTGGAGAGGCTGACAGGTGGGTCCACGGCAGCCGCAAGGAAGTGCCTCCTTATTATGCGCAAAATAATTATTCCTCCACCTGACAGCGGGGACCCACCGGACGGGCCACCGTATTTCGCCAAAAAAATGATTCGCCCCCTGACTGCTGGGACCCACGAGCTACATCTTCGCACGCAAGGAAGTGCGTAAAAAAACGATTCGCCCCCCTGACTGTTGGGACCCACTAGCTACATCTTCGCACGCAAGGAAGTGCGTCCGAAAAAAACGATTCGCCCCCCGACTGCTGGGATCCACCAGCTACACCTACGCACGCAAGGAAGTGCGTCCGGGCAAAAAAAAAAGATTTGCCCCCCTGACTGCTGGGACCCAGCAGCTACACCTTCGCACGCAAGGAAGTGCGTCCGGGCAAAAAAAAACGATTCGCCCCCCTGACTGCTGGGACCCAGCAGCTACACCTTCGCACGCAAGGAAGTGCGTCCGGGCAAAAAAAATGATTCGCCCCCCTGACTGCTGGGACCCACCAGCTACATCTTCGCAGGCAAGGAAGTGCCTGACAGTCGGGACCCACCTGGTCGAAGCGTACGTAGCGTTGTCATCCTGGTCGCGAACGTGTACGTACATATTGGTCGATGTAGAGGCGCACATGTGTCATAGTAGAGGCACGCACGTGTCGTAGTAGAGGCGCGCACATAGCATGTACACGTACGTACAGCGGCCAGGGTGCAAGAAAGAAAATACGGTCACGTATGTGTACATACGGGCGCTTGAACGCCTAGTCGCACATACGTACGGCGAGGGCTTGTGTTCATGGGGAGGCAACGGAATGCGTCGTGTTCATGGGGAGGCAACGAAATGCGTCGTGTTCATGGGGAGGCAAAGGAATGCGTCGTGTTCATCGGGAGGCAACGGAACGCGTGGGAGCCAACCGGCTTGGACGGAACATGCGATGGAAACGAGGCCTGGCGTACCGCACAACGAAGGAAACAGCCTTGTGTTCGACCGGCCATGTTCGGAATGGGGTCCTGTTGATCGGGAGGGGTGTGGCGTACCGCAAAACGGAGGAAACGGACCTCCTACGGTCGAAACGGGGGTCCTGTTGAGCGGGAGGGGTGTGGCGTACCGCAAAATGGAGGAAATGGACCTCCTACGGTCGAAACGGGGGTCCTGTTGATCGAGAGGGGTGTGGCGTACCGCAAAACGGACGAAACAAACTTGTGTTGGAGCGCTATGGTCGAAACGGGGGGGGAGGGGTGTGGCGTACCGCAAAACGGGACTCTACGGGATACTGTTCATCTCCACCGTCGACCTCCTCCGGCCTCCACGGGCTACCGTCGACCTCCTCCAGCCTCCACCGCGCGCTACTCCACCGGCTACTGTTCAACCACCGCCCCACGGGCACCCCTCCACCGTCTACTGTTCATCCAGCCCTCCACACCACGGGGTCCTGTTCAACCACCCCTCCACGTCCACCTCTCCATCGTCTACTGTTCATCCAGCCCTCCACACCACGGGTTCCTGTTCATCCAGAGGCAACGCCACCGCTCACTGTTCATCGAACCCCCCCCCCCCCCCGCAATGCTCACTGTTCATCCAATCGATCGGCTTCAGTTAGCAGCAGTAGGAAGGAATTGCTCCATCGGGTCCAGTTAACAGCCATCGATCGATCGCTCGGGTTCAGTAACGCGTAGCCTGCAGTGCAATCGCTCGGGTTCAGTTAGAGCCCAACGCCTCGCTCGGGTTCTATTAGAGCCAACGCCTCGCAAACACGCGCGTACCTGTACGAGAGAAACGCACAATGCTCTCCCACCATAACCGGCAACTCCCCGAAATTTTCCTCCCCCTCGCTTCTACCACGGTTTTTCCGTCATGGACGGCCCAAAGAATGTCATGCAGCTGCGTCTCCGGCCCGCCCAGGACGAAAAGCCCATTTTCTGTCATGATTTTTTGTCATAGAAGTAGGAGCCCACCACATCTATGACGATACCGGGTTTTTTCACAATTATCGTCATAGAAGTGTCATATGTATGACAGAAAAAAATTTCGTTCGGCCCAAAATGTCACGAATGTGTCTTTTTTTGTAGTGTGTGGTGTAGAAGCGGGTCGTGATAGAATGTATGAGGCTCGCTCTCAAGAACTCGAATGGGCAACTAATGTGAAGTGGAAGTCGACACGAAGTCCAAGTATCCTACACATGCACAAAACAAAACAAAGAAAGTATGCGCATGGTAGATAAACACATCATCCATCATGATGGTTCTCATCTTGTGCACATAACCATTAGAAGCACAAGTGCATGAATAATATGATTGTCACACCCTAGCTAGTCATGCATTAGAGTGTTGCATCATGTTTACTCTTTCATCAGAAACTTGAAATGGGGATTTGTGAAACCCTCAGAATCATTTTGAAAATGACACAAATAAAAATTTCTCCAAAAAGGGTCCAAGAAAATGCTCATGTTGCTCTCTGAAAATATTGGACAGAGATAAAAATCAAACCAATATTTTTAAGAGCTCATAGGTATTTATTTTGGGCATTTGGAATTAATGCATAACTATTTGCATTGGAAATATATTAGCTATATATATTAATATATGTCCAAAAATTATGCCACCTGTTGGGGAGCTCTGGAATAATATATCTAGCTCCTGCAAAAATTGGCATAAGGTAATAAAATGATTTAATATTTTATTTAAATCAAAACAAATGACAGAAATTAGAAAACAAGAATAAATAAAAGAAGGAGAAGCTTACCTGGGGCTCCTCCCTGTGCAACCCAGCAGTAGCTGGCGGCCCAGCCAGCAGGCGGCCCAACCCGCCTCCTCCTCTGTCGTCTTCGTCCTCGACAGAGGGAGGGGAGCGTGCCCGGCGCGCGCGCGCGCCACCGCGCCACGCCACCAGCTCGCCTGCCTGCCTGCCTCTCCCCTCCTCGTCTGGATGCCCTGGAACGACGCCACGCCCCCCCTGTACTCTCTCACTCTCCCCCGGTTCTTCCTCTCCTCTCCCTCGCCCTCTCTCTCCCGTGTCCGAACGCACCCATCGCCGCCGTGCGCCATAGCCGCCGCCACCGGCCTCCCCTCGCCTTCCCGACTCGCGCAGGAGCTCCGCCCCCTCGCCCTGAAGCTCTCCGTCAAGCCACAAGACGCCGGACGTCCTGTGGAGCCGCCGTCGCCATCGTCTTCCTCCTCGGGCTCCGACCACCATCGCCGTCGATTCGCCGTCTCCAGTGCGTCCCCGAGCCCGCTTCGACGCCCGCTGCAACCGCGGTGAGCTCCGCCACCGTTTCCCTCTCTTCTCCCCCTCGTTCCCGCGCCGTAACTCCGTTTCCCACCACGGCCGAACCTCCGCCGTCGCCGAGCTCGCCGTCGATGCAGCTCCGGTGACCATTTGGTCACCCCGGCGAGTCCAACAAGTTCGTAAGGCCCCGTAGAGCATCCCTAGCGCCTTGCTTCGCTCGCCTTCGAGCTCCAACCACGTTTCCGTGCACGACCGAACCCCGGCGGCCGCAGCCGAGCTCGCCGCCGTCGACTCCGGCCACCCCAGGACCAGCCACGGCCACCGCCCGACGCGCCATCGAGCGAGCTCTCCAACGCACCTAGCCGCACGCCGTTTGGAGAACCACAGAGGAAACCCGGGGCACATGTACGCCGCGGACCTCGCGGCGACTAACCGCCGACGGGTTTGACTTGTTCAACCTGGGGTTTGACCCCCCCAGAGTCACTGACGCGTGGGCCCCGTCGGCCAGGTGGTTAGCTTAGTGCTAATCACTGTTAATTAACCCCCCTGACACTGACCAGTGGGCCCCAGCGCCACTAACTCTTAATTAGGATTAAACTAACCCCTGTTAAACCCCCCTGTCACTGACGTGTGGACCCCACACGTCAGGTTTGACCCCAGCTAGCCGCAGTTGACCGCTGACGTCGTGCTGACGTCATGCTGGCGCAATATATATATTTCTGGATTTAAATTAAATCAGGAAATTCCAGAATATAATTTAAACTTCAAAAATTCATAACTTTTATTCTGTAACTCCAAATCAGACAAATTATATATGAAAAATGATCAGAAAAATCCAATCTATCCATCTGTACTATTTTCATGCATGATCAAACAAGTTAAATTGATGTTTAAAGCAGAACAAGGAAAAGCACTTTAAAAGGCCATGTTTGAGTTTGAAATTTGAATCTTTGATTCAAATTGGTTCAAACCCTTCTGGTTTTAGTTGCATTAGCCCAACACACTGATATTGCCATGTTTCATGCATGCATCATATTGTTGCACATTGTTTGGTGATGGTTGTGTATCGGTGTCCTTTGCGACAGGTTCTGCCTCCGAGGAGTACCGTGATTACCCTAACGAAGAACCGTATCAGTGCATCGAACCATCAGGCAAGCAACCAACCATTTGATCATATCGATACAATCCCATGTTCTCGCTCCTGCTCTCTTTTACTGCATTAAGACAACGCGTTTCAAACTGCTGTGTGCTACGGTAGTTGAACCCATTTCCTCTGCATGACATGTCATTGCCACAGTAACTAGATGAAACCCACTAGCATGTGTAGGAGTTGTATGAGCCATATGTATGTGTTGTTCCTACCTTGCTATGCCTGCTATGCTTAGAGTCGTGTCAGGTCTGGTTCATCTGGGTGATGGGCTAGAGTGAAATGATTATGTCGGTAATGAGAGTGGTGTGGTGAACACGATTTGGTAAAGGTATCGATGAGAGGCCATGTAGGAGTACATGGTGGGTTGTTTCATTGAAGCCGACCTTAAGCACTGAGATCTGTATGTGTGATTTAAGATACAGTTACTACCATGCATTGGGCCCTCAAAACTGACCCGCTCGACTTCTTATTCACCCTAGCTCTCTGTCCAGGAGTTGCAAGTAGTTTCTGGTGTTTGTAGCCTACTGGAGGCCGTGGACAGCGCTGACCGTAGGGGTGGGCTGTGATGCGGTAGGTACGTGGCACGGTGTACCGAATACCCGTTAGGTATCTCGGGAACCCTGTTCACATCGTTCGGGGCCGTATGGGTGTGACACCCCAAAAATTTGGCCTGGTTTTATTTAAAATTTTGCCAGGAATTAAAACTTTGGATTTCTGAGCTCCATTTTGATTTTTTTTAAAAATATCATTTCCTTCCCTGTTATGATGAGTTTTTCCCAGAGAGAAAACTTTTCAATTATGTTGTTGGACTTGTTTAACCTCTCAAGAAAAGACTTTGCTGTTATCAGTGTAATTAATTAAATAATTAAGTGGCTTGATCTTTATTTTCTGGGAAATGGTTGTCAAGGTTAATTGACCATATTTGAACTACAACCATTTGATGGACTCACTTAAAATTTCCACAAAAATTTGGAGATGTCATGTGATGTTTTTGATTAACTTTTATGCAAAAATATATTTCATTCATAAAATATTTTGAACCCTGCACTTGATTTTTCTTCTCTGGTCCAGAGTGCATTTTGCACTACAACCTATTTAAATATCTCTTTAAAACTTCTACCAAAATTAAGGGAGGTCAGTAGGAGCATATTATTTCACTTTGTACAAAAACCTATTTATGTTCTCTTAAAAATTTGAGTGGATCAACCTCATTTCCATTCTGGTCCAATTTGAGGATTTGTATAGCAACCACCTTTTTAGTTGCTCCTATACCCTTGATTATTTCTCCTACTTGTAGTCCCCCATGTTAAACCCTTAAGTCCAAGAGCATGCACCTTTTGGATCATTTCTGGTTCATGAAATAATGTCATTTATTTCCTGTCCAGAATTGGAGTTTTGTAAAACTTGCACTAGCAAGTTTCCCCTTTTGTCCAACTAACCACACCACTCTCTTTTGCATCTAAAGAGACCCCCATCTGGAGTTTTTGGCCACCCCAAGACCTGCCTAAGTGCATGTGGCATTTTGCCAAACACCTGGAGAGCATGACCAGTTCTGGCATGATTGTGGCTTTGCTCTGTGAACTTGCACCTTTGATCAAACCAGCATGTCCACTAGGCTCCCCGTTCCTCCTAACCTAGGTCTGTTAATTGCCAGCCTCGACCACGACCTCTAGCGTGCTCTGACATAGTGTCGAACACGTCCCGTGCACACCCGGAGCGCGAGCAGAGCGCGCGTATTGCAGCCACGCACCCGAGCCGACACGCCGGCCCCACGGCTTTGGCTCGCTCTGCAGCACCACGCCACGCGCTCCCCTCCTCGCAGCAACGCGCCAAGCAGCCCCCGCCGCGCCCGGCAGGCCAAGAGCTAGCCGCCGCCGCCGCCCGACAGCCCTGCGCCGTGCAGCGCCGCCCAAGCCACCCCGGCTCGCCACCTGGCCCCTGGAGCAGTACCCTCTCGTCCACTAGCTCTTGCTGTCATCCCCAGCCGCGCCACGTTGCCCTGCAAGCCACAGTAGGGCGGTTCGCCGGTAAGCTTATCCCCGGCCGCCGCAAACCGACATGGCCACGCTATAAAAAGGGACCCCGAGCCCCTCTGAGCATGCACGCACCCTCAGGCTACCCCCATGGCACCCCCATAGCCCGCAATCGTCCGGGAAACGTCGTCTTCCTCATCTCCGGCAACCACGGCCGCCACCACTGCCCCGGCCAATTCGGCACCACCAGGGCCTCCCACTCTTCGTTCTCTCCACCAAGAACCCCCTCATCCTCCCGTAAACCTTCCCCCTACTCCATTTCGATCGAGAACCACCGCCGCCCCAAAACCACCTTGCACCGAAACCTGCCTCCGCCGCGAAGCTCACCGCCGACGACTTCTTCCACCACTGTCGACCACTCGACCACCGGGAGAAACGCCCCAGCCGTGCGGATCCATCCCCGCCCTCCAGAGGCCGCGAGGAGCCGCCGCTCGCCGGCGTTGGTCGCCGGAGTCCCGCCTCCGCTCGGGACAGAGGAAGAAGGAGGAGGGCGGACTGGTCAAACCTGACCAGTGGGCCCCTTGGACCCACTGTCAGTGACCCTGCGCCTATCCACGTCGGTTAAGTGAAGGCGTATTTTCCCCAGTACGCTTTCCCCGCTCCGAAAACGTATTCCCTTCCGAACCGTTTTCTTTTCTGTTTTAATTTTAAATCACAGATTTGACCAAATCTTTGACTGGCTATAACTTTTTAAATATAACTCCAAATGAGTTGATTCTTTTTCCTACCTTCCTCAAATTTGGTCTAGTTTATTTTTAGATTTATTTGAAAATTTTTCAAACAACTTTTTGGTTCTGTTTTCGAAATATGTGTTAATTCAAATATATTTTAAAATAGGATTTTGGGAGAGAGAAGAAACTTTCAAAAGTTTGGAGAGCACCCTGCCCTTCCACACATTGAAGGCAAGCATTCTGAATTCCGGCATAATATTTTTGGTGTGATCATTGATGCATTTATAACTCCACCGCATTTCGAAGGACTTGTTATTTCATGTGATATGATCATATGCATGGGTGCATGTTACTGATTTCCATGCTGTTGGTAATGGACACACTTGTGATGATAATCACCCTCATGAGCTTGACATGCATACCGGCAGGAACCCGGGAAAACCTCTGCCTTGGGTAGGTATGAGTTTGTCGCCGGTCTCCGTCGGGGCGGTTCTGTCTGGTATGGCATGGTAAGGTGATATGAGTGGTGACTCTGTTTGATGATATATATTTGTTATACTAATCATGCAGGGAATACTTGAACCTCCTGAGTCGACCGTAGATCGAGTCTTGTTCCAGTAACCCCCATACTTGTTTCGTACTACCACTCGTCTCTACAGCAAGTAGAGTACGGTTCAGTAAGTTGTCAACCTCTTTCTAGCACACACCGTACAGAGAGGCCAAGGTGGAAGATACCGGTTGTAACTGGTAGGCAGGCCACCTGGTCCGGGAGCATGGGTGTTTCCGGTTGGGACCGGGAGGGGAGGCCACCCCTTAGAGCGCGCGATATAAATTTGATCCCATGCTACGCGAGGTTGTAGCCTCCCCACTTAGAGTTTGCTTAGCATGTGTCGTGGGTGATTCCAGGCACGTGTGTGATAAGCTGGTGTGTGCAAGTTAGGTGTGTTTTCAACAAAAAGACCGTAGACGGAATTAGTCCCGATGGACTAAAGAAATCCGTTACTCGTGGGTAAAGAGTACACCCTCTGCAGAGAATAAAACTATTCGAATAGCCGTGTCCATGGTTAAGGATTACAGTCTGGGATGGGTCAGGTGTCGGTCTTAGTGTCGGTCTTCGGAGGTGAAATGGTTAACCAGAAATGGAATTACTAATCGTGACTTGTGATATCTATGATTATTATTATTATTGACTAACCCGTGATATTATTACCGAGTATCTCTGGGATGGTTCTACCTCCGGGATATTCATTATGATTATTTCTTTTAAAGCCCTTTATGTGGTGTCGCTCAGACGCCCGACTGTGGCATTTCTTTTAAAGCCCTTTATGTGGCGTCGCTCAGACGCCCGACTGTGGCATTTCTTTTAAAGCCCTTTATGTGGCGTCGCTCAGACGCCCGACTGTGGCATTTTTTTAAAGCCCTTTATGTGGCGTCGCTCAGACGCCCGACTGTGGCATTTCTTTTAAAGCCCTTTATGTGGCGTCGCTCAGACGCCCGACTGTGGCATTTCTTTCAAAGCCCTTTATGTGGCGTCGCTCAGACGCCCGACTGTGGCATTTCTTTTAAAGCCCTTTATGTGGCGTCGTTCAGACGCCCGACTGTGGCATTACTTGTTATTTGTTTTCATAAGTTTTTATACAACCATGTTATTGCAGTTTTATAAATGACTTGCTTGCACGCATCAGAGTTTCATTTATCTATTGTGACTGACGTCATGAGCAATAAAAAAATATTTTTGGCACATTATTGTTATATTATACCTGGGTTCATAATGTTTGCGAGTACATTCAAAGTACTCACTGGCTTGTCCCTGGCTATTGTCTTGGCCAGATTTTCTTGCACGGAGAGGAGCGACGCGATGCCAGCCCAGGAACCCACTCCATGGAGATAGCAGCCTCGCGAAGATAGGAGTTAACCTGGTCAGCTGTTCCTGTGGGAATTGGAGTCCCATAGACACTGATGATCCACAAACCGCTTCCGCCATCAACCACTAGAAACCATTTGTTGTACTCACAGGCCAGAATGGTCTTGTACTGCATATTTTGTATGTTGCTTGGAATTTCTGTATCAAGTTGGAGCCTCATCAGCTAACAGTAATCATGGGGCTGATGAGCACGATGGTCTTTTCTAGAAATTTATTACCCGGAAAACCGGTCGCGACAATGGGAAACCTCGGCCGGACTCCCTGCGGATGGAACCTGGATAGGCGATAAACCTGGACTAGAGGCTTAAGTGTTTAGGTAGGTCGTGGTCTACACCCACGTCGGCTTTCGCTTGAAGTCTGCCGAGCACATGTCGTGTGCAGACGCTAAGTGGTGGAAACATGTATGAAGAAGTACACCCCTGCAGGGTTATCATGATCTATTCGAATAGCCGTGTCCGTGGTAAAGGACTACTTGGTTGCCTATACAGTTCATAGACAAGTAAATGGAAACTAATAAAAGCCTCAAGATAAGTGTGAGTGCCGAGGATGGCTCTTCCGTAGGAAGACGGAGGCGAATCCTCGGTAGTGTATTGAAGTGGTGAGTAGTGGACTCGTGTGCGCAAAACCATTTCAAGTTGAAGTATCGTAGGATAGTCTAGCCAAGAGTCAAAGCGAGCTTGCTGCAATAACTCCACCAACCCTTCTTGATAATATGCATGTATGTAGGATCTGATGTAAGTCTTGCTGAGTACCTTTGTACTCATGTTGCTATAATTTACATTTTTACAGAAGACGCTGCAACCCCTTCTGATGGGTTCTATGTAGACGTTGACATCAACGAGTAGGCTAAAGGCCCAGGTGGTGACCCTGAGTTTGTGAAGGACCACGTAATATAGCTAGGCTTTCCAAGCCTCTTTTATCTTACTAGTTGTCTGTACTCAGACAAGTTACTTCCGCTGTTGGTTTGTATGACTGTATGACTTGAATGCTGGGTCGTGAGACCCGTATCTTTGTGTATGTTATGTATGGCTCCATGAGCCTTAAATAAAGTACTTGTGTCGTAGATTCATGTTGTGATGCTTCGTTGTAATTGCACATATCGAGCATATTGTGTGTATGATTGAAATGCTTGGTATGTGTGGGATCTGACTATCTAGTTGTTTATC